>NC_143179.1:18497348-18800378 GCF_047325235.1 Durio zibethinus
TAATATATGTATATATATATATATATATTTTTTTTCATTAGAATAGATTTATATGTATATAGTTATATATTTATTATTATTATATTATTATTCTTATCTTTTTTTTAATTATCTGTTCTGATTTTTTCTGATTTTCAGATATTATTTGAAAATTTTTTATCTTTTGATTTATCTTTCCAATTATCTAGATTTTATTTTAATTTTATTTTAATTTTTATTTTGGAGGGCTAGGATTCAAAGTTGAAGACTCCCACTTTGAAGGGGAATTCAATCAGAAGAGTCCAATTGGATTCAAAGACTGAATTCCCGTCCAAAGAGGAATTGGGATTGATCAGAAACTCCTGATCAATCCCTATAAAAGGGACCCCCCTGGAACAGTCAAGAACACACAAAAAAACAGTAAGCTAGAGCTACTGATTTGAGAAGCAAAGGCGTAGGGAAGAGTATAGAAGGCTAGGAAAAGGTTTAGGAGAGTTCCAGAAATTATCAGAAATTTTTTGGGGATTTTTTCGAAATTTTTTTTTCTGGGAATTTCTGGAAAATTCCAGTTTCCGGTTGAATTTTCCGGCCAACATTGAAGTTTCCGACGAAAATTCCGGCCAACATTGAAGTTTCCGGCGACCAGCCCAGTTTCCGACGAAGAATCCCAGAAACCGGCGAGTTTCCGGCCAACTTCCGGCGAAAATACCCAGATTCCGGCGAAAAATTCCAGAATCCGGTGAATCTTCAACCGGAGTTCTTCGGTTTTCTAGAGAGAAGGAAGAGAAAAAGGGAAGAAGAGAGAGAGAGGGAGGAGCGTTCTGCCGAAAAAACGAAGGGGATTGCCTTTTATACCCTCCCAAAACGACGTCGTTTTGGCCTTAAGTAACTCAGAGGATCCGCGCGTTTTGCCGAACCCGACCCGACCCGGGCGTCGACCCGCTTTCTGACCCGCGCGTTTCAGCCCCTCCGAGCCGAGCCGAGCCGAGCCGTTCTTCCCGAGCCGCTTCTCCGAGCCGTTTTCTCTTCCTTGAGCCGAGCCGAGCCGAGCCGCAACCCGAGCCGCTCCAGGTTTTTTTTTTTTTTTTTTTTTTTTTTTTTTTTTTATTTGACTTTGATTTTGATCTTGATTTTTTTTTTTTCTTTTTTCTTTAATTAATCCGACGATGGAGCCTCTGCAAGTGAAACAGTAGTTTTTCTTGCATACTCCTGAGGTGAGGGAATTTTCTCAATTTTCTGCTAAAAGTATTAGAGTCAATTGAGAATAATTTTCGATAATTAATTAATTGGTTGATCTTGATTTTTCTTTAAATAATCCGACGACGGAGCCTCTGTAAGTGAAACAGTAGTTTTTCTTGCATACTCCTGAGGTGAGGGAATTTTCTCAATTTTCTGCTAAAAATATTAGAGTCAATTGAGAATAATTTTCGATAATTAATTAATTGGTTGATCTTGATTTTTCTTTAAATAATCCGACGACGGAGCCTCTGTAAGTGAAACAGTAGTTTTTCTTGCATACTCCTGAGGTGAGGGAATTTTCTCAATTTTCTGCTAAAAGTATTAGAGTCAATTGAGAATAATTTTCAACAATTAACTACTTGGTAAAATTTTAAGGCTTTTGGATAACACAAATTTAAGCTGGTACCATCTTTTGATGGGCGTTGTGAGGGTGCTACAACCTTCCTCACACGTAACCGAACTCCCGAACTTTGTTCTGGTTAGCAGACCTGAACCTATTCTTTTAGGGACCCTTAAACTTAGGTGTTCCCTGAAAGGACAGATTCTTTAGGTGGCCAATCGCACCTAGATAAAAAAGATTGGTGGCGACTCCCTGAAAATCAATGTCTAGCGATAGATCCCCGGATCTAGACGTTATGACAGCTTGGCGACTCCACTGGGGACTTTGAGAGTCAGGCCAGCAAATAATTTGTGTTATCCAAAAGCTAAATAAAATTGAACCCTTCTTGTATATATGTGTTATTATTCATTTATGTGTATTTGCTTGGTTAATTATGTCATTCATGTGCATATGCATAACATGAGCTCTACACCCGAGCTCCGTCCCTCTAGGAGGGAGTAAAGTACCTATTGCTTTCGTGAGGTCTAATGCCTCCGCAGTGGCTAGCGAAATACTCCCACTCAAATTGAACCTTTTCCGCTTGTAGCCTGTAATGGGTGAGGATTAGGGTGCCTTACTAGTCTGTAATGGACAGGGATGTAAGGAGCAATTTGAGGACCTTTAGACTCTGACCTTAAAATCGCATGTAGTGAACTTTAAGAGTGCCTACACTTAGGATAGAGCTCTTTCTGCCCAATGATAGATATACCCTGCAATTAGGACACAAAAAATGGTGGTTATCTAATCATTTTGATTGTTTAACTTTGTGTATTATTTTTATCATATGTAATATTATGCATCAGCATCACTTTCATCTCATCCATGGAACTAACTATGTTGTTTGTCTGATTGTATGCATCTGTATTCTTTTCATGATCATGTTTCAACACAATCATTTGCATTCATTTCATACTAGATTTCATTCAAAAAATGTACATTTCATTTGTGTGTCAAAGCATAATATATAAGGCACAGCATAACATTTCTAATCATAAGTATGGTACTCAAGGTCCGAGGATAGCTCCATCTAGCGAAAACCCTGCTCATCCATACAACACAAGATCCAGAGCAAGGCAAATGGAAGAAGAAAGTTCTCATAGATTTGAAAAGCTAGAAAAAGCTCAGGAGAAGATTGAAAATGAACTTAGCAAAATTCTGGAGGCCCTCAATAACATGAATAAGGGGAAAGGAGTTGAAGGAAGTACAAGCCAGCAAGAAGTGGCTGACCCTTTGTACCCTCCAGGTTTTGGCCCATCTCAGGTCCAGCCTGCTCAAGAGGTCCCGCCATATCCTGGAATACCATCAGCTTTCAACCCAGGGCAGTATAATAGCTATATAAATCCTGTCTTCACTGAAAAAGTAGCAGAACCAATTCCTGACCTAGATGCCTTAAAGGAGAAGGAAAAAGAAAAGATGAAAGTGGAAGCTGAGGAGAGTTCCAAGATTAGCATGCTAGAGCAGAGGCTACGGGCTGTGGAAGGATTTAGCTTTTATGGGTCAGTAGATGCTGCTGGGCTCTGCCTAGTCCCTGATGTGGTTATTCCCTATAAGTTCAAAGTACCAAAATTTGAAAAATATGACGGTACCAAGTGCCCCAAAACCCACATCACCATGTATTGCAGGAAGATGGCAGCTCATGCTCATGATGAAAAACTTCTGATGCATGTTTTCCAGGACAGTCTTACTGGCTCTGCCGCCAGATGGTATGTTCAGTTGGATAGGACTCGTATTCGCTCTTGGAGTGATATGGCACACGACTTCATCAGTCAATATCGACACATTATCGATTTGGCCCCTGATCGTTTATCTTTGCAAAACTTGGAGAAAAAGTCAAATGAGTCTTTTAAAGAATACGCCCAGAGATGGAGGGATATTGCTTCACAGGTACAACCTCCACTGACAGAGAAAGAGACCACAGTGCTGTTTGTTAGCACTTTAAAGCCTCCCTATTATGAAAAGATGATAGGAAATGCAACAAAGAATTTTGCTGACATGGTGATCTCTGGAGAAATTATTGAAAGTGCCATAAAAAATGGCAAGTTGAAAGGAGGAGAAACCAAGAAGACATCAGAAAAGAAAGAAGCTGAAGCTCAAGCTGTGAGCTTTGATAGACAACAATTCAGGGGTTATCAACCCTATCCATCCCAAGGCTACTCTCCATACTATCCCGCTGTGAATAATGCCTCATCCTACCCATACCAGTTAGCTTCACAACCATCTCATTCATCCACTTACCGCCTTAACATTCAAGCTCCTGTAAGAACTCAAGTTCGCCCTACTAACCCAGCAAGTGGCTCGCGAGAACAACGGACTGCTCGAGAAAAACCTGTATTTGATCCAATCCCTATGACTTATACAGAGTTATATCGAGAGCTTTATAATAGCCACTTGATTGCCCCCAGCCATGTGGAACCTCTTAAACCACCCTACCCAAAGTGGTATGATCCTACAGCCCACTGCGACTATCACTATGGAATTACTGGCCATTCTACTGAAAATTGCACTGCTTTAAAGTATAAGGTGCAACGGTTGATCAATGATGGAATGGTAAGTTTTGATCAAGGGAAAGCAACAACATTCAATGTTAACACCCTAAGTGAAAGTCAAGAACAGAAAGGATCTGAAGAGTCACAATGAATTGAGGGGCAAGACGTCAATGGGGATTTCTTCACCTGATCATATAGGGGGCTAATTTTTAATGGAGATAAGGCGGGTGGAAAGTTTTTTTTGTCACTTTAAGATTTCTTTTCAAGTAATGTTGGATTTCTTTTTGCAATATGACTTTACTTGTTATCATTTAATAAAGGCAAGTCAATGCATTTCATTACATTTTTCTCTTTCATTTGACCATTATTCCATACCCTGCTACCCTTCATAACTTCACATTCCCATTCTTAAATTTCAGATGATGAATATTTAGACAATGATAACAATAATTCTGGGATTTAATTTTGAGAACTCATCCACATTAATATGAGAAGATGATTTGAACAGAAGTAAGCTATTACTGGAGGAGAAACAGATATGTCTTGAAGATGTGTAATCTTTTATACAGATTCATGAGCTTTGTTCAATAGATGATGTTCAAGAAAGGTATTCACAATTGAGATGAAAAATGGCCACCTTTCTTTTACCATTGGAAAAACCATTTATTGCTACCCCTTTGAGCCAATCATGATTTTTTTTCTTGAAGAACCCCAACCAAGGATCACCCTCTACACTGGAGGGTAATTTTTGAAAAAAAAAAAAAAAAAAAAAAAAAACACCACAAAAGGTCTCAAAAATGAAAAAAAAAGAGAAAAAACAAATGCCACACATGACTTGGGGCAAAGTAATGAGAATCCTTTGTGTGATGAAAGAAAAAAGTAGTGAAATGATGTGGGGGCAAAATGCCAGGCTGCATCAAATGATCCTTTGGTTTTGAACCTTTTTAATACATGTTTTGAGCCTATTATATCCATTTCTTTTATGACCCTTCCCCTTGGCCTACGTTACAACCTTGAAAAGTCCATTTGGATCAAGTGTGAATACTCAACTTGAATGATCATATGTTGAGCGAAGGTATGCTCATGAGGAAGCAATGAAATCATGGTCTAAAAGATATCAACAATGGATGAAAAAAAAATGATGAAAAAAAAAAGAAAAAAAAAAAGGAAAAAAAAAAGAAAAAATGAAAAAAAAAAGAAGGAAAAAAAGAGAAAATAAAAAAAAGAGATTCAAATTGAAAACCTGAAAGGGTGATTTTAGTAAAAAAAATCAAGTCAAATGGCTCACATGAATGAAAGATCAAAGACATCTGAAGATCCCTCAAAGACTGGGGCAGAGTTCGCCAAGCTCAAGATGACTTCAACAGTAAATGGAATGAGTTTTTGAAAAAGAATCCTAGATTAATGTTGAAAATTGTCTGAATATTCATCATTTGGACATACCATTTACCTCAATGACATCCAATTTATTTCCTTTCCCATTTATTTTCTACCAAAATAGATCTTCATTGATTATCTTTACCATAATTCACCTTGTGTTTCTCTTATTGTTACACCCCTAGAATGAATTGAGAAAATGCTTGGTTGCATTGTATTTGTCAAAAATTGAAATGATAATAAATGAATGAATATGTGCTTAAAAGGGTCTTGCATTCATTTGAAAAGAAATCTAAGGTGATGAAGAAATGGTAGAAACCTAAAGGAGATGATTTGAAAAGGTATATGATATAATGGGGCAAATCTTGAAAAGTGATGAATTGATCGATATGACTTGCAAGTTATGATTGAATGATGAGAACAATCAGTGGACAGAGTTTGTTTTGGAATGGTTAATGCTGAGACAATGACCCAGTGATGGTGGATGAAACTTGTTTTGAAATTTATTAGTCAAGTGATGATCAATTGATGAAGTTTATTCCAAAGTATTGAGAAACTGAACAAGGAAAAATGTGAGTGGAAAAGACAATTGAAAGCTACACTGGTTCGATCTTAGAAGAGCAGTGCAATTGGATCCTTGAAGAATCAAAGGGCTTGACACCCAAGAAAAAAAGAGCTTGAGAAACTTGAGTATCATACATTGAATAAGAATTAATTGGCCATCATTTGCATAACATGCATTGAAATTCATACACATTGCACAGCATGCACTACTTTCAGGAGAATATAGTGTATAAATTCAAGAAGCAGGGGTGTTCCAACATCCCACATGGAGAAGATAAATATGAAGATATTTTGCAAAACTGAAAAAAGAGAAAGCTTGTCAGGTAAGTTCCTAATCCTTGAAATAGGATGTCTTTTGGTATCAGGGTTGATTTATAAGACCTTCGGGCATAATCTCCTGAAATCCCTTCAAACACAACTTTCAACTCCTTTGGACATGATTGTCAAGGAGTATTTAATTTCCAAAGTTCCGTTGCCTCTGTTTAGAGGAGCAATTTACATTCCCAAAGTCGTGGTGCCTCTGTTTAGAGGAGCAATTTATTTTTTCAAAGTCGTGGTGCCTCTGTTGAGAGGAGCAATTTATTTTTTCAAAGTCGTGGTGCCTCTGTTGAGAGGAGCAATTTATTTTTTCAAAGTCGTGGTGCCTCTGTTGAGAGGAGCAATTTACTTTTCAAAGTCGTGGTGCCTCTGTTGAGAGGAGCAATTTACTTTTCAAAGTCGTGGTGCCTCTGTTGAGAGGAGCAATTTACTTTTTCAAAGTCGTGGTGCCTCTGTTTAGAGGAGCAATTTACTTTCCAAAGTCGTGGTGCCTCTGTTGAGAGGAGCAATTTATTTTTTCAAAGTCGTGGTGCCTCTGTTGAGAGGAGCAATTTATTTTTTCAAAGTCGTGGTGCCTCTGTTGAGAGGAGCAATTTATTTTTCCAAAGTCGTGGTGCCTCTGTTGAGAGGAGCAATTTACTTTTCAAAGTCGTGGTACCTCTGTTGAGAGGAGCAATTTACTTTCAAAAGTCGTTGAGTCTCTGTTTAGAGGAGCTTCGGCAAAAAAAAAAAAAAAACAAAAAAAAAAACAAAAAAAAACAAAAAAAAACAAAAAAAAAATCAAAAAAAAAAAATCAAAAAAATCAGAAAAAAATCAAAAAAATAAAAAACAAAAATAAAAAAAATCAAAAATAAAAATGTTGAGTTGAGTCTTGATTGGGTGTCTACGTCTTTGCGCAATTTCTGTTTCACAGAAAATGTGCAAAGAGGGGCAGCTGTAGACACCCAATTGGGTCCGGGCCCGGATCAATTGGGCCTGACCCAGATCATTTGGGCCTGGCCCAAATGGGCAAGGCCCAATTGAATTTTTACCCGTATTTTTTATTTTTATTTTTATTTTTTTTTTTCTCTCTTGTGTATTTTATTATTTATTATTATGTATTAATATATGTATATATATATATATATTTTTTCATTAGAATAGATTTATATGTATATAGTTATATATTTATTATTATTATATTATTATTCTTATCTTTTTTTTAATTATCTGTTCTGATTTTTTCTGATTTTCAGATATTATTTGAAAATTTTTTATCTTTTGATTTATCTTTCCAATTATCTAGATTTTATTTTAATTTTATTTTAATTTTTATTTTGGAGGGCTAGGATTCAAAGTTGAAGACTCCCACTTTGAAGGGGAATTCAATCAGAAGAGTCCAATTGGATTCAAAGACTGAATTCCCGTCCAAAGAGGAATTGGGATTGATCAGAAACTCCTGATCAATCCCTATAAAAGGGACCCCCCTGGAACAGTCAAGAACACACAAAAAAACAGTAAGCTAGAGCTACTGATTTGAGAAGCAAAGGCGTAGGGAAGAGTATAGAAGGCTAGGAAAAGGTTTAGGAGAGTTCCAGAAATTATCAGAAATTTTTTGGGGATTTTTTCGAAATTTTTTTTTCTGGGAATTTCTGGAAAATTCCAGTTTCCGGTTGAATTTTCCGGCCAACATTGAAGTTTCCGACGAAAATTCCGGCCAACATTGAAGTTTCCGGCGACCAGCCCAGTTTCCGGCGAAGAATCCCAGAAACCGGCGAGTTTCCGGCCAACTTCCGGCGAAAATACCCAGATTCCGGCGAAAAATTCCAGAATCCGGTGAATCTTCAACCGGAGTTCTTCGGTTTTCTAGAGAGAAGGAAGAGAAAAAGGGAAGAAGAGAGAGAGAGGGAGGAGCGTTCTGCCGAAAAAACGAAGGGGATTGCCTTTTATACCCTCCCAAAACGACGTCGTTTTGGCCTTAAGTAACTCAGAGGATCCGCGCGTTTTGCCGAACCCGACCCGACCCGGGCGTCGACCCGCTTTCTGACCCGCGCGTTTCAGCCCCTCCGAGCCGAGCCGAGCCGAGCCGTTCTTCCCGAGCCGCTTCTCCGAGCCGTTTTCTCTTCCTTGAGCCGAGCCGAGCCGAGCCGCAACCCGAGCCGCTCCAGGTTTTTTTTTTTTTTTTTTTATTTTTTTTTTTTTTTATTTGACTTTGATTTTGATCTTGATTTTTTTTTTTCTTTTTTCTTTAATTAATCCGACGATGGAGCCTCTGCAAGTGAAACAGTAGTTTTTCTTGCATACTCCTGAGGTGAGGGAATTTTCTCAATTTTCTGCTAAAAGTATTAGAGTCAATTGAGAATAATTTTCGATAATTAATTAATTGGTTGATCTTGATTTTTCTTTAAATAATCCGACGACGGAGCCTCTGTAAGTGAAACAGTAGTTTTTCTTGCATACTCCTGAGGTGAGGGAATTTTCTCAATTTTCTGCTAAAAATATTAGAGTCAATTGAGAATAATTTTCGATAATTAATTAATTGGTTGATCTTGATTTTTCTTTAAATAATCCGACGACGGAGCCTCTGTAAGTGAAACAGTAGTTTTTCTTGCATACTCCTGAGGTGAGAGAATTTTCTCAATTTTCTGCTAAAAGTATTAGAGTCAATTGAGAATAATTTTCAACAATTAACTACTTGGTAAAATTTTAAGGCTTTTGGATAACACAAATTTAAGCTGGTACCATCTTTTGATGGGCGTTGTGAGGGTGCTACAACCTTCCTCACACGTAACCGAACTCCCGAACTTTGTTCTGGTTAGCAGACCTGAACCTATTCTTTTAGGGACCCTTAAACTTAGGTGTTCCCTGAAAGGACAGATTCTTTAGGTGGCCAATCGCACCTAGATAAAAAAGATTGGTGGCGACTCCCTGAAAATCAATGTCTAGCGATAGATCCCCGGATCTAGACGTTATGACAATATAGATGGAGTTAACTCGAGTGGCCTGGATGGTTTGAATGTATAAATTGATAGTAAAAGAGTTGATGTCGGTTTAGACTGACTATTTTTGCCTGCAATAGTATAACCAAACCCATCTAATATGGCTCATGCTCGAATAATGGCATATATTTAATAGTTAACGCTTTAAACATAACCACTAGCCAAGATATGACCAAAAAAAGATACAGTAGTCGAGATTCACTACAAAATATTGATAATGTTATTACTATTAATATCATATAATTAAAATTGACAAATTAATAAAAAACCTTAAAATGTTTTAATTTCTAACTTACTGAATCACTTGTATGTGTTGTATCAATCGACTGAGAATGGAATCTGTATTAATATTTTGGATTTTGAATTTGAAAGTGTGAAATAATTATGAACCAAGCATTGTAATTGAATGAACACTTTTCGGTCTCTAACATCTCCGACCTCAATGCTAAACTGACATAATGTGTATATCCCATCGTTCCTATACTGGTTCAGAAAGCTATATACATCATCATACTAGTTGAACAATGGTCTTCGTTGAGTACAAGACGAGGATAACAGTCTCTGTGAAATAGTCTGTACAAAGCTGAACTGGTCTAAAACCCTCTCCGAGTGATATGGCTCTAAGATTATCCCACACTTGATACATTCAGTAAAAAAAGCAATGTCATACAAATGATGTACCTCTCGTCTATCAACATTCTTATGCACTAGATGTTTCTCTCATATTTTGACGTATGAGGCTTAGCACATGTCCAATACTATCAACCTATCCAAGCTTTCATGTAAAGCAGACAATGTATCAGCATAAGTATAAGCCGTCCATCATCGGGCATATGATAAATCATCTGAGTACGTCAAATCAATGGTTGGGCCCAAGATGGAAAGTACTACAAATTCACGCTTATATGAAATACTTAAGTAATATTTAATTAAATAATTATAGATATAACCCATAAAAAATAAATCAAATAATTATAATATGTTTTTAAATAATTATAACTACATACCTAATAAGTATTAGATATCCGACAATCTGATACATGTGTACCCTGCTCATAATCATAAGTTGCCTATACAAGTAAATAAGGCTAGCCATCCCCTAAGCATACCTCCTAGTAACAATGAGGTCTTCTAATAAAGGTAAGTACGCTATTGAGATTCTCGTCATAGTCTTGTCATAAAATAACATACTCTCTATCAAATATAGTAGAAAAGCCAAGGATGTACGTGCAATCACCTTATCATTTGATGCATTAATGGCATGCCTGAAGGTCTTATCATTTGATATATTCATGGCATACCTGAAGGTCTTATCATTTGATATATTCATGACATACCTGAAGGTCTCACGCAGCCAAGATAGCCGAATAATAGATCTTTTACCCAATTCGTTATCTCTTATAGCATCATCATAAGAAACTCCAAGTAACCTTAACAGTAATGTGTTCACCTTGTGCATCGTCAACAAATGAGGCACTGTAATCAAGGTCTTAATGGTCAATATGTGGATAAGGATAAATATATTACCCAACGTGATAGTCATATCATCGAATGGCATATCAAATGTATTAATCTTCGACTACCACCTCTCAACAAAAGCAAAGACTATTATTATGCTCATTGTATGATAGGTAGTCGATGAGTGAAAACAACCCTAACTGGACCACATGGGTTCAGATCTTGCTATATGCATCATCTAGATGCCATTACTATAACTTCGACCCGTGGTTAATCAACTTCTACGGACCTCGCTCCTATAATAACAATAACAACAACAAAAATATTAATACAACATCATCAATATCAACATCATACATAATATCATCATCAATAACAATCAATTAGGGCATTCTAAATATATAAACTAGCACGATTCGTATTATATAATTTGAGTGATTACTTGACCATTCCAAATTTGAAATATAACATGAAAAGCAAAATTTTATATAATGAAGGTATTAATCAAACTTCCTAGAAATGACTCCATTGTGATGCTCATTAATGGTGAAAGTTAAAGGCTCAACTTAAGGAATGTCATCAACCAAACGGTCCTTCAACTCATTATCCCCCTACTCACCATTTCTTCTCAGAGGCAATCAGACACCTCTAACTTAGGCTATCATTAGCTCCAGTACCATTGCCTTGGGTAAAAGCCATATCTGTAGCAAAACACAACTCATTAATTTAAAAACTCAAAAATAAATTTACAAAATATATTAATTCATGTAAAAATTGAATAAAATTTATACAATACAAAATGGATCTTTAAGTTTTTTGGAAATCCATTTTCAAAAAGCTTTAAGTTCTCTCGAAAATGGATCTTCGAGAAGACTTATGCTTTCTTAGAAATGGATTTTCAAAAGGCCTTAAATCTTCTTGGAAATAGATGTGTGAAAAAGTTTGTGTCATTTTAAAAATAGATTTTCAAGAAAACTTGAAGCCTCTTGAAAATGAATTTTGAAGAAGACTTGAGGCCTCTTGGAATGAATTTTCGAGAAGGCTTCAAGTCTTCTAAAAAATTCATTTCCAAAAAGCTCATAGTATTCTTGAAAAAACATTTATGAGAAATTTGAATTCAATCGAAATTCTACTGTAAACCCTATTTTATTTCTATAAGAATTTCAACCAAATTTTAACCAAATTAATTAAAAAGTAAGCTAGAAATCTTACCTTTAATCAATGAAAAACTAAAAAAAAAAAAAGTTGATTTGGGGTTAGTTTGATGGATTTAGAGTTTTTTTTTTTTTCTAATTGAAAATGAAGAGAGAATGAAAAAATAGAGTGAAAGGGTAGGAAGGAAAAAAAATAGGTTGTAAGGTATATTTAGTAAAAATAAAAAAATTTAAATTTAAATTTGTGATGTATTTAATAGTAGGATGTCTAAAATAAAAATAGAATAGTAAATAAAATTCCCAAAAAAAAAAAAGTAGATGAAGAATAAAACAAAAAAGAATTTTAGAGAGAAATAAAATTCATTTCATTTGAATATAACTAAATGAATACAATTCTCCGCTTTGACTTTTCGTAAACAGCTAATAGAATGACAACTGTATCCAAGGTGCTCGATGAAAACCTACCCTCTACCTTCGCAAAGAATCAAAGATAGCATAACAAAAAAAAAAAAAGATTTAAAAACGGGCCTTTCATAGCAGCCTTACAAGTCCAATACTAAATCCAAAAGAAACACAAGAAAACAGTCCAATAACTGCATATGTGGCCCGTAACAGATTCCGTTGGCCCCACCTCGGCGAAGGATTCGGATCAAACGCACCAGAAAAACCCGGATGATTTGAAGAAAATAAACTGCAGCCACAGATGTTGGCGGCGTCTGCTGCGACGCAGAATTTCCCATTGTTGGTTCATAGTAATCCCATTTATGGGATCTTATTAAGAAGCCAAATTAGTCCATTGGCGGCGGTGGGGGCTACGAGCAAGATGGCTGCTTCTTCTTTGCCAACGGTGCGGACGAGCCATGTGGATGTGGTGGTGGGAGGGATTGAGAGGGCAAATTCCTCATTCCAAGTCTGTACGAGGCAGCAGGTCAAGGGCTACAATGGTTCTATCTAAATATACAAATTGTGCAGCAGCCAAGGGGCCGGAAGATGTCAGGGGACAAATACGACTGGGGCTTTTTTTGGGTTCCCATCATACATTTGGTATGGTTTTAATTTGTTGTCCATTGTGAATTTTAGATTTTGTTTTTCAAATTAGATGTTCTTTGGCAATTTTTGTTAGATATTTGAAGCTGTAGGATGGATTTTACTCTGTTTTTCGAATTAGTTGATATTTATAGGTGGATAACGAGTTAATTTAAAGAGTAATGATAACGATAATAACCTATGTTATATGGACTAGAGATCCATTCTCAGATTCCGGTATGTCACTGACTTGGGCATTCGAAATGTCTTGTTGTTTGTGTAATCACTAATTTAAACCCAAATCACTTTCTTTCTACAAGGGCCTCTTCCCTGCATTGCCGCTGCTGGTATTTCATCTATAATTTTTTTACACACAAGGGTCTTTTACTCTTTGTAGAACTTTTCCAATATCATTTTTCTGGTCTGTTAAGTTTAATTTGTTTCTGAGTTAAGGTGTTTCTCTTTTGTTTCACTTTGAGGCTTTGGCTTATTGTGCAATTGGAAGCCTTATTTGCATTAAATGGCTATTGTGACCTTCATTCAGGGTTACTTATTGAATGGTCAATCATCCAGTTATTGCTATATTTGGATCTAAGATTTTTTTTTTTTCCTTTTCTGAATAATTTTTCTTTTGTATTTCTTAATTTTGTTGCAAAATTTCACCTTCGCCCTTGGTTTTTCTGGCGTCAATTATGTCAAATTTTATATTTTGAAGCTTTAGTTTGTTTAAAAGGTTTAGTTTAAAGAAAATGCTTTTGCTTGGGAAGCATTTTATACTTTATGTTGTTTTATTGCCATTACATCGCTTGGGCTCCATATTTGTAGATGATTTGCAGCTGAGTTTCAAGATGTTCATGCATTTTTGGTTTGGGAAACATTTCATGATCATTTGCTATGGAAAACTTTGATGTTTGACAATGATTCTTATGGTTTAGATTTTAAAATTTTGCTGAGCTCAAATAGAATTTGGTGAACCAGGACCTTGGCACTTCTTATCTTCTTCTTCAGATACGAGTTTATAAGCAATAGCAACTTTCAGATTTCCTTTCTTAAATTTTAGTTTCTTTATTTCTCTGGCATTACTGTTTTTCTTCTGTTTTGAAATTTCCTTTTATTATATCAATTTTTTTCTTCCATCATTTACTATCTAGAGATCTTGGGTAAGACGATGAATGTATTTAAATTATTTACTTTAGATTATGATCCTCTATACTTATGGTTCAATGATTACATTTTGAATACACATGCGGACATGCCTCCTCAAAAGTCAGTATTCTGCCCAAGAAAAGATCTACTTGTGTCTAATTTAAATATCTTTAAGGATTTCTTTTATTCTAATTTGGTATTCTTATATAGCATATTATCTGTTTTCTTTCCCGCATTTATGAATGATTGATTGTTGAACTTTGACAGTATTCTATAAACAGTATAGAACCCAATATTTAATATGAAAAAATAACTTTTAAGAAAGCCCCAAGGCCTTTTTTTCATAAATTGACTGGTTTTAAGTTACTAGCTGTAGTTTCCTACTCAAAATATATGTCTTGATTGGGGCTCATTTGTGTCGTAATTTATGTACCCCATTTTGATCCCTTGCTTATGGGATGGTGTTTCTCTTATGCTTTTCTTACCAAGTCAGCCTGGTTACAATATGAAACAAATTCCAGTGGTCTGGATTTCTCTCTCTCTCTCTCATGCTTTGTGTGTTATTTATTTCATTCCATCTTTTTTTTCTTTTTTTTTTTTGGGGGGGGGGGTGGTGGCGGGATTGGAGTAGTGGTGAATGAGAAGAACTTTTGCATGTTGGAGTAGCTGAATAAAGACAATCAGCATTACCTTTAAAATTTGTTAGCTACATTCTAGAAATTCCCTTACCCCTGGAAATATATATATATATATATATATATTAAATTTAGATGGGAATATAAATGATGCAATTGGAGATCAATCTAATATCTTTTTCCTTATATTTTTCACAAAATTACTATAAATGGTGTAAAGTGTAAACTGTTCAAAATAATTCTAGTGGACTTAAATAAATCCCAGGATGGAAGTTAAAACCAGCTTTATAAGTTATAGTTTTAGGGGCATCATTTTTAGTTATACAGCTTATGCTTCTACATAAAACCATAGTGCTGTTAGAGACCAATCACTGAAATTTAGTCTGGCAGTATATTAGGATTGATTTATAACCATTCTTGCATGATCCTTGCCATTAAGTTTCTGTATTTTATGCAGAAATCCAGGATGCTTTCTAGCTATGCTGAAATTACGATCCTAGGACTGAAGAGATGTTGAGCTGCTGTCCTTAATGTAGTAGAAATCTCTTCCTGACATGACTCTGCTTACTGAACAGTTTATCTAAGATAAATTGTATTCAAATAATTAATAAAAAATTGGAAGATAAGTTCAGTTGATTCATATAGTCATCTTAAATGAAATCTAGCAAGTCAAGGTTCAAATAATAACATTTGTAATCCCTTATCTCTTTTTTATACCAAAAAAATTAACTGAAGGAGCGGAATCATACATTTTTTCAATTGAATCTTTGCTGCTGCTCGAATAGTTCTACAGTACTCTAATTATGCAAAGGAAATTAAATAATTATGCTTTAAAACATTATCCTAAATGCCCTCCTCACTGGCTAAATAAGATCATAATGTCAGAGGAACAATTTACGTATCCAAGTTTTACTTCTTCCTTTTCTTGGGAGGCTGCAGGGATTCCTCATCTTCATCTTCCTCATCCTCATCTTCATTTTCTACTCCTTCAACATCTTCCTCATCCTCTTCTCCACCATATTCTTCCTCCTCCTCCTCATCATCATCATCATCTTCATCCTCTGTGTCTTCACCATCCTCTTCATCATCTTCTTCTTCTTCCCCATTCTGTTCTTCCCCACTTGCACCACCTCCTGGTCCCTTCTTTGGGTTGTTGTCACTGTTAGGATTGTTGCCATATTCCCCACCTTCAGAGGACAGCTCCTCTTCACCATCTCCAAACTCACCATCCCCAACATCATCATCTTCCCCATCAGCATCCTCTGGCTTAGGCTGGTTTTGTGCATGGTCTCCCTTGACTCTAGGTTTGTTGGTCAGCAGCAACCCAAAGGAGTTCTGAAACCAATGTCAAAAGGATGCATTCACAGAACAGGTTAAGCAGAAACTACATAAGCAAATTACACTGAAGATTTTTTGTACCAACAAAACAAAAAGTACACGATTTTCACTTGCATTTTTACTGATTGTTGCTATTTTCAAAACTGAAACTGAACAAACTAAAATTCAAAGTATCAGACTCTGCTTCTTTTGCAAATTGGTCCGTTGTTCCTTCATAAAATCTTTAAATTTTTTAACTTCGGAAACTCCAATCATCTTCGAGCACTATGAAAGTAAAAGTAAAAGCATCAATTCCGGTAGGCATCTTTGAACAGAGACCAGAAAACCCGTCTTTAGACGAAGTGAGGGACAACAAAAAATTCAACTTTTTTTTTTCCTGTTCCTGATGCTTAGAAGCAAATGATATGACAACCAAACTTGATGGTTAAAGGAATATGCTCTCACTGCACACTGAAAACGAAATACGTTTTCTTCGCTTTGGCCAGAAGAATCGGACTCCACCATTTTCGTCCCTTTTCATAGTCCAATCTAATAGTTTTAACAGTGATTTTCCAAGAAAAAAATCTCCATAGAACTTGGCTGTTTGTGTTGTTATCCCCTGATCATGTAAGAAAATTTCCACCAAACCTAGGTGGTAGTGGCACGGTCCTCCCCAAGTAAATGTATTGTTTTTTACTTGTCAAAATATTTTCGCATAAAGTACGATTACTAAACCATTCCAAATAAATAAAGACAAATTTATAGTTTCAAGTTTGATAACT
Source organism: Durio zibethinus (assembly GCF_047325235.1). Taxonomy (NCBI): domain Eukaryota; kingdom Viridiplantae; phylum Streptophyta; class Magnoliopsida; order Malvales; family Malvaceae; genus Durio; species Durio zibethinus. The sequence goes on from NC_143179.1 coordinate 18,514,188, forward strand.
CGAAAAAGCTTCATAAAGAATACTACAGTAATAGCGCGACGTGGCATCCTATGATATTACAAGGATATTATTCAAGGAATATGCGATTTCATAACAAGAAGTTTGTCTTTTTGTGTTTACAAAACAAGACAAGACAAAAAGATTCAGTATACTGTGTTCCACGTGTGACAAAACTCAAAACTACAACAACATAATTAATGTTTTTGTCTGCCCCCCCCGAAGCGTAAGTTAGCAAATAAAAAATCAAAGGGACATCAACACGGGACGGCGCACGTTAGCCTTCCCAACACGCCCCAAAAAACTCGATTTGCGATCCCAGGTCGCCGAAAAAAAAAAAAGTCAAGTCCCATCAACAATGGCGCATGTTAGAGATATCTAGTGCGAAAGAAGAAACGATAATGCAAATTGTTCTTTCTTGAAATCAATACTCTAACAAGAAAACCATGAAACTAGTTTTTTTTTTAAAGATAGTATAAACAAAAAAAAAAAAAGGTCGTGCTGTCCAATGACAAAAGAAAAACAGCATTCCTAAAAAATGGATGCCCTACAACAGCACATTCTAGCACTGATCTAAAGGAAAAATCGATAACACCGCAGCAAATAATAGCATAAAAATTAAAGAAAGAAAAAGAAGGGAGAGGAAAGCAAGAGCTAACCAATGAAAGGCCAGGTTTTATGGCGCAAGATAGCATTGAAGACAAACTATAAAAAGACAATTAAAAAGTAATAAAAAAGGAAAGCTAAGTTTCGTATTGATGTTACCAGAGCCAAGAGGTGAGTTTCGACCAGAGCCGATAGGAACATGGTAGCTAGCGTTTCAGCGGCGCACGTTAGCGCGGCGTAACTAACCGCAACTGTCATTGAACCCTGGTCAGTCACCATTTTCACGGCCAACAATAATCTAAAAAGAGGATATTTTAAAAAACAAGTAAGTTGCACAGAAAAGAAGCTGTACCGTTGGATCTAAACTGAAGCTGTGTAAGCCGTTAGATCTGTTACTTTATTGTACAGAGTATAGTACAAACTACGAAACATTAAGCAAAATTTAGAAAAGGAAAAACAAATTTTCAACAAATTATGAAAATAAAGAATATTTCTCCAACAGTGCAAAAAAAGTTGAAACAAAGATGAAATAGCGAGAGTTACACCAAAAGGAAAATAAAATAATAATTGTAGAAAATAAAATAAAAAAGGAAAGTTCTTTTAGAAGGAAAAAGAGAATAAAGCACTATCAGTTACGAGCAAAACTCGGCGGCCGAAGTGGTATTTTCGTAAATGAAGATATTTCTCAGGCGAAATCAGAATAGCTAAAATTACTTAAATTTAAAGAGATTCGGAAGGGAAACGTACCGGGAAACGGAGATCAGAGGGAGGAGATAGTAGATCTGAGGATTTGAAGGACTAAAAGCAAAGGAAACGACCAAAAATAGAGGCGTTCATTGTGGACCGTCCGATGGTGATCAAGAAGACCTGGGATGAGAAAAGATATAGGGAGAATAATCACGCAGAACCTAGGGGGAGGAGAGAAAGTGTGCTTGGAAGTGACTACCGTAATTTTTCCCAGTCAGGAATCGGGCTGGGCGGGCAGCATACTCATTCTCATGTAAAGAGATCGTTGAGTTCAGGGCTGCCCGGCATTGCAAGTAGGGTCAAGGACAGGCGTTATTAGAGGTAAGGTAATACTCTTTAATTAATTCAACTGTTTATTTTTTGCTGTTATTTAATTAATTATTAAAAAAAATTGGCTTTTTCGTTTAAACTCACTGAGGTGGCCTTTTCTTCTCGATTTTCATTGGCTAGAAGCTAACTTCAAAAAAGTATGAAAAAAAGGTTGAAAAACGATTTGGTTTTTTTTTTTTTACATGTATTCATATGATTCTTAACTATATAAAGATCTTTTTATTATATTTTATTTGATAAAAAAAATAACATTTAATAAATCTACAGTTCAATTCTTAATATATTTTTTAAAATTTAATATTAATAATTTCCATTTTTATCTTTAAATTGTGGACACCCTTCAATAAAAAAAACAGTTTAAGAAAAATATTTAATCTAATGGCTGACCTATAACATTTTCTATTTTATAACTTAATAATTAGATTAAAAATATTTTTCTTCTTTTGTTCTTTCTCCTTGTTGCCAAAGGAAATGTTAGTAAATATTATATTTTTGTCGTAAAATTTGAACTCAAGTTTTGTAAATTTTAGTTGTTGATTGTTTCCCTTAAAATTTTTTTTTTAGCACTCTCAGGAATGTTGGATAACCTTTTCTTATTAATTTTGCAAAATGTATTTACACAAATTTCATATTCCTTACAACTTGATTATTGGAATGTTTTAAAGGGCATTAGACATTTTAACCATAGGCTTTTTCATATAATTGCATGATTATAGATTAAAGAACAAGATAATTATTTAATATACTAATAATGAAACTTTTTAATTTTATTATAGGTATTAAAATGATGATATTTATATTTATTTTTAAATTATTTTTTTTATTTTTGAATACATATTAAAAATATATATGTTATAATTTGAATTCTGTTTATGAAATTAAAAATTTTCATATGATAATTTTTTTAATAAAATAATAGAGATGATTTTTTTACCATTTTAAGAAGTGTGTGGGATATATTATTTTTATATAATAAATATTTCATCAGCTTTGGACAGATTAATTTATTCCAACCCATTATTAGAGCCAGTGCATAATGCGTTACCATATATGCCTAAGTGATAAGGAAATTAGGACCAAGATTTCTTCAGATTTGAACGGCAGCAAAATTTCTATTTAACAAAATATTCTCTAGCGGGTGGCGTAGGGTTGGTTGTAGAAGTAAGCAAGTCAAAGGGACAGATTTGGGCCCAATGTGTTAAGGGGCCAAAGTTAATCAAACCCAAAATTGAGAAGTCAACCCAAAAGGACTACATAAGTATTGTTATAGTTAATAAAATTAAAGTGCAATAAAAATGAGGGATTAGTTCAGTACATATAATTATTTTTAAAAAATTATATTTTATAAATTTAAATTATAAATTTGATAATTTAAAATATGATTTATTGACATAATATGAATTCAATAAAAAAATAAAAGTGATATGATTTAAAATTTTAATAATTATATATATTTAATAAGATTAAAAATATATATTTTATATTTTTATATTGATACAAATTATGATAAATAATTTTAATATAAAATAAAATATAAAAATTTTAATATTTTATATAACGCAAATAAATGAATTATCAAATATTTTAAAATTCAAAATTTATAATTTTTTCTTATTTTTACATTGCATCTTCCTTTATAAAAAAATAAAAATTAAATTATAATCACCCAAATTAAAAGTTTAATATTTTATTAACAGGTATTCGATTTGTTGACAATTCAATACTACCTTCAAATCTCTAAAAACAGAAATCTCAATTTCCAATACCATTTAAATTTGGTTCAATTACCAAATTTTTTATCTAAAAATCGTTAAAGGTAAAAACAAATAAAAAGTCAATAAAGCTTACCTGGATAAACGAAATAGTCTCTTTCTCTTCCTCGCCAACTCATTTGGGCTAATTAATAAAAGAAAAAATACTGGTGCATATAAAATATTTTTAAGGAGACTATTTTTTGTTTCGTTTGGTAGAAGTTTAATAATTTTCTTCTTGCTTTTTATTATAAAATAAATATAAAAAATCAAAAAATAAAAATGTATACCAAAAAATAAAAAGTACAATCATATATCAAGCTAAATGCATGATATAAGAATTAGATGATAATTATTATTTTCTCAATAAAGTTGTAACTTGAAGGTGGAAAAAGAAGTTATAAGAATTGAAATTGAAATTTTAGATTTATTAAATGTTATTTTTTAAAGTGATAATATAAATCAATTAAATTTAAATTTAAATTTATTAAAAAATTTGTTCAATTACACTTGGACTCACTTTTTTATTTTAAAATAATATAAATTACTTGAATTTAAGTATACTTATTTCTTTATTTATGTATAAAAATATAAAAAATTACCATTACAATAGTTTTAAAATTTTCGTTTTAAGAGTTTTTTAAAATTAAATATCTTTTACTATTTAAATTAATTTAATAAATAATAAGGAAATTGATATGTTTTAAGAGGTTTCCAAAAAGAACTCAAAAATTTTTTTTGTTATATATTTTTTTAAAATTTTTTTGGCGTTTTTCTTTTTTAAAAGGAAATTAAAAAAGTGAGAGTCAACCGTCATTTAACCTAAAATATTATTTAATATTATTTGAAAGACTATGATAATATATACAAAAAATTATTTTGCTCCTTAACTAAACAGAAAGAAATTGTAAAGGCCGAATTGCTGGACAAATGTTAAGCAATGAGGCCCTCAATTAAAGCTAATGAATAGTAAAAATTAAGAGGTTACTTTTAGCTATTGTACTAATACGATACCCGTGCTTCGCGATGGGTTTTTTATTTGGCATAATTGAAATTTTAAAATATATAAAATTTTTATTTAATTAAAAAAATATTATATGAAAAATAAATAATTAATATAAAAATTTATGTATAAAAAAAATATAATATATAAAATTTATTGAATTGATTACAATTTATAAATTATACATATCACATTTTTATAAAAATAACTTCATGAATCATAATTGGATAAAGATAATTATTAAGGGAATATGTCCATGTATTATTGAGATTAAAAAACTATATCTTTTACAAGACAAAAAGTTGATTTACAGTTACATGAGATGTACGTTTAATTTTTTTCTAAGACATCATAAACTTACAATTTTAAGATTAATTTATAAAAAAAAAATATTTTGATTCATTTTTTAAGAAATAATAAAAGTATTGGCATGCATTTATAATAACTTTTGTTAAGTCATATGTCAAATCTCTTTTTATTATTCATATATTTTGTTCTTCTATCTCTAACCTTATTTGACTCCACTATCCACAGTAAACTATAGGAACAAAATTGATGGGAGAGGGAATTGTGCCTTAGAATGTTGGCAACCATCTTGATGCCAATACCATGATACCGCTAAATCAAAGGCTTGTTGGCTCTATCATTCACATGTTTAAAAAGTTATCATTTGTTCGTAAATTTCAATTTCTTTAAATGTCTTTTATTATCTATATCTCCTCCAAGTATTATATTCCAAGACAATGAATAACACTTGGCACTTTATATAAAATTTGTATGATTACATTTGAAAAAAAGGTTTAAAAATATTTTTTTCAATATTAAATATAACTATTATCAAATTCAAGAAAATTAAATATTATACTAAAAAAAGACAAATATGCAAATGAATAGAAAGAAAAATGAATGCTGAAAAATTAAGCCTAAGCATTTTTCATGCAACACTTAGCAAAAAGATCAAAGCTCTATGATAATATATCTAAGATCAACTTGGTAGCTCTTCTATCTTAGTTTTTTTTTCTTGCTGACAGTTTTTACTTATAAATTCTGAAAATAAATAAATAAATAAAAAGACTAAATATTAATTAGTTAATGCAAAGTTTTACCAAACTCATGAAACCAAAATTTCATCAATATTTCACTCCAATCAAACATAGAACAACTGCACATAGAAATTTTTTCATTTATTCCAAGTTTTTTTTTTTCTAAATTGGAAACCTTAGCACACATAAAACCAATACTGACAAAAGACTGAAAAAGTATTGTATGTTATAGCTACCAATCCAAAGCATATTACTATTTGGACACATATAGGTAAAAAAGCCTATTGCCAATAGTCAAGATTAGTATTTGATAAGCTATTGAGAAATAATCTTAGAAAAAAATATAAATAAAATAGGAAAGAGTTGAGAAAATAGATATAGCTCTCAAAATCAATTGCATCTAACCATCATTTGTGTCTATATCAAGGTTCAACATCCAAGCCAATGCAAAACATGAAAGATACAATAACAGAAAACAAAAAGTCAAGTTGGATGGAGAATTTTACCTATTGAATAAGCATCTTGGTATGAGAACTCATTTTCTTACATATCGAAGCTATCTTTGAAGATTTAGAACCAAAATTAAAAGCATGTGAAAGAGGAGTAATTGATTTTTTCAATACTTAACATGCATTATCTCTTGAACCAATAGTCAAAGCTAACAAACCTATAAAAAAGTTATCAAATTGATTACTGAAGCCTTGTGTTTAATTTCTTATTTCCATGTGTGCGTAACCATTTGCAAATTGTTCGATCCTTTTCTGATAAAATTCACACACTAATGCAAGAGACAATCGAAAAAAATAACATGACCATTAAAAGCACACAAATTCTAGTATTGAAATATATATTGTGACTAATGAGAAATATCTTCATCTACATTTATAAGTGAGCTTGGTAATTAAAAATAATAGTCTAAAAATATGAGATCTGAAGCACAATTAATCGGTTTTAATTCCTTATGCAATTCTTGCAATAATGTAAATTACGACTAAGATAAAAAGATTTAGAAAAAGAGCAACTTCTTCTCCAAAAACTATGAAAGTTGCAATTGAAAACCTCAATAATCATTTTCTGCCATAATTGTGGTGCAACATACATAATAACTTGAAAGATTAGAAAGGAGAACTATTAAAAAATATTATTTAATAATTAAAAGATACATATTTTCTCATTTAAAGCCACAAGACAAATTTTGCCCAATGGACTCATTTCATTATATTGCCATTTCCAAAGCTTGTGAACAACATTTGAAGTAAGGGCCAAAAAAGCAAGGCCAATTTAGTATTAAAAAACCTTACAACCTATAATTAAGGATTGTTAACCCTTAACCATAGGGTATAAAAAAATCTAAAAGTTTGATAAAAAAATACAACAATTAGGTCTCTAATCATACCAAGTTTATATATATTCAACTTAGAAAGAATAAATTTGATTTTGCAACAAAATATAAATAAATAAAACTTACTAAAAGACAACAAAACCCAATCACGTTAAACATACACTAATTACATTAAAGCATTAATTAATCAAAACAAAACAAAATTGAAATATAAAAGTATTTTACAATATTGGGACTCTGAGAGCTTTCTGTTAATAGAAAATACCTTGAGCAAAAAAAAAAAACACCAATTAAAAAAAAACTTATAAAGGAAAAAAAAAAGAACATACAGGCTCAAATTTAAAATTAAAGGTAAAAGAAATTTTGATAGGGAGCCATAAAAAGCCATAATGGAGAAAGGAACTGAGAGAACAAAACATTTAGACTTCCAAATTTCAAAAGCTACTTTTATTTTCTTCTGTTGCTATTGTAAAGAATGTTCTGTAAAAGACATAGCTATATCAAAACCTTTCTTATCTTTTTTTCTAATCTCTGATAAAACACTAAAAAATGAAAACTTTATATAAAAAAAATATCAGGAATGATCTATCCTTTCATTATAAAAAAAGGACGGTTTAATTGATAGATATTCAATTTAACACCATCTCTTGTAAGTCTCACATTCATTTTGGTTTTCTTAATCACAAATAACTATAAGAACATTAAACTATTTTGTTTAATGACATTTATACTTGAAATAAGGAATAAAAGATAAGGAAACTTATACCTTGACCATTATACCAAAAAACCTTTTATAAATACTTACCTGTTGGATCTCCCTTTTCTTTTCAACTGTGAATGCCTGACTTCATTTAAGCATTACTATGTGATGCTCATTGATTACGTAAATGACATAATTATGAAACAACAATATCTGAGACCAAATTGGAATCGATAAAAGATATAAAACTATCAAAGCCTAATATCAAAGCCTAATATCAAAGTTAAGTTAGCTATGTTTTGGAGCTTGATGTCTAACACATAATTGAGCTACAATACATGCTATAGGTCAGCATTCTAAAACTCACATTTATTAAAATGTATTCAATTTAGTCTCTGCACGGATGGTTGCTGCAATCATTAAATCACCGTAACATCTCTTCTCCAGTTATTTAATAATAACTGCAAACTCCAACATGACTATAATGTCATAATAAAACCTAAATCAAACAATAATAAGATTACGCTACTTAAACTTTTAGCATATTTAAATCCAAAACACAAAAGGGTTGGAGAGGAACCTGGAATTAGTGATCTGCTATTCAACAATAACTTTTTTCTGGCTACGACACTAATAAGTAGTAGTCATGTTGGGTTCACTATATGACAGACTATGAAAGTAAAACAAAGAATAGATAGATAAATAAAATAAAAATTTATAATATCAAATTATAATATATATAATTTTGCTTGGTCAATGTTATTGAGCCAGACTTGGCAATAGAAAGTAAAAAAAAATACATCGAATATAATTTGACAACGAAAACACCAAAAGAAGCACAGCCTCATTTTCCTTGGTTTCTCATCACTTATAATAGGTTATCCATATATGCTTCCAACATAAATAACAAAAAAAAAAGGATCATAAACACGATTAGTTTTTAATCTCAGTGGAGAAAACACAGTTCATTAATATGTAATGCATGCACGAAATTGGCTATATATATTAATCGTAAACTAGAAAAACAATAAATGCAACAAAATACAGAAATATTATAAGAGATTTAGTTAGTTTTGTCTTAAAAGTTCAAGGACATACCAAATGTTCTCAGCAAAGTTCAATTGCTATAAATGGTGGGCAATTCAAGCTTAAAATCGTAGGACAATGTCTTTCCCTTCCATTTTCTACCATTAGTGGAGGCAAGTCTATCTTATCCCTATACCCTTTACCACTAAAAACTTCCACTATAGTTTGCATAGTCCTACAATGCCTAAATGTCTAAATCCATTATTTCCAACTAAAGCATGAGAGCTAAAAGGTAAAAACCAAGTATTCATTATAAAAGTAGCATGAATCTTTCTTTTTTCCAGGCAATGAACATTTAACACTAAACAATAACTATGATTCTTACATAGATTTAATTAGATGTGTTTTCAATTTTTCCTTGGATAAGTTCCTTGTCTTTTCTTTTTCTTTTTCTAGTCTTCAAAGTTACAAAAGAAGATTGTTGATTTTGCATTGAACGTGTTATGTGAAACATGTCTTTTTTCGTATGATATAGACTATAAATGTATGCACATAAGCATAGGCAATTTAAGCATAAACTTTAAATTCTATTTGCTATCCTAAAATGTTATTGAATTAGACTTGACAATACGAAACAAAAGGAAATAGATTGAATATAATTAACAAAGAAAACACTAGTAATGGGGTTCATTAATTAAATAATGATAAAAAATAACAAAGCTAGGTCAAAACTGTTAGGAAAATGGGGTCCAGTCCCATGTAAGTGGTTTTGGACCAAGTAAAGGCCATGGGCCTTGATCTTTTATTTTACACAGAGCCCTAGCTACTTAATAAAAAAAGAGGTGGGGTTGTTTTAGGTGTGTGTCAAAAACCAAGCAGAAAAAAAAAGAAAAGCCAGGAAAAACAGAGAGAGAAAAAGGAGAAGGGAGAGTCGGTTGAACGGAAGTCGATCCGTGGTCCGATTGAGTTGGAACCTTGTCAGGAGGTTTATGATTCAGAGTTCTACATTCTGAACGGTGAAGATCGGGTTTGAAACTCTCTAGGAACAAATCCATGGTGTATTTGTTGAGTCACTTATTTAGTGAGATTTCTCCAATTGTTTCTCTAGTTGTTGATTAGCTCTAGTTTTAGCTAGAGAAGAACTTTGTATAACTATTATTTGATAGTGAAGATTTTTCTGGTGGCCCGTGGTTTTTTTTTCTCTACACTGGAGGGTTTTCCATGTAAATCTTGGTGTGCTTTATTTTTTCTGCGTATTTGATTATTGATTGTTATCTATTGCTTCTATATTGTTGTGATTATTGCTTCAGGCGCAACAAGTGGTATCAGAGCGAGGGTTATTTTGAGACATCGATACAGAAGCAACCCAGGATAGAAGTAAATTCTGTTTGGGATCATAGAGGGTGATACAAGTTTCATGATAAAATTGATAGCATCGCATTATTCAATTTGAAAGCCTATGATGGAGGATCATTTATACTGTAAAGATTTGTATGAGCCAGTATTGGGTGATTCAGCTAAACCAACAGATATGAAAGATGAAAGCTGAAAGAAGCTAGGTAGAAAGACGTTGACTACAATCAGAAAATGGGTTAATATCAGCGTGTTCCATCATGTAGCGCAGGAGTCAGATGCTCACATTATTTGGAAAAAATTGGCAGCATTGTATGGCAGAAAAATAGGTATGAATAAAGTTATGCTTGTTAAAAAGCTTGCAACTTTGCAGTACAGGGATGGACAATCTGTTACAGAGCACTTGAGTGATTTTCAAGATATATTTAATCGGAAGACTACTATGGAGCTTAAAATGGATGATGAAATGAAGGTATTATTTCTTTTGGGTTCATTGCTAGACAACTGGAATACTCTAGTTGTGATTGTTTTTAATTCAGCTCCTAATTATAAGGTGACATTGAAGATGGCAAATGATAGTATGCTTAATGAAGAAGCAAGGGGAAAAGATGTAGACCCTGGGAATCAAGCTCTAGTTACAGAGAACAGGGGTAGAAACATCGACAGAGGTCAGGACCCAAAAGGCCGTGATAAGTCTAAACATAGATCCAAGTCTAGAGGTAAAGTGAAGTATTTCTATTGTGATAAGACAGGTCATATAAAATGAAATTGTAAAATCTTGAAGCAAGAGCGAAAAGATGAGAAAGGTAAAAGTTCAGATGATGGTAATGTTACAGCAGTGAATTCAGATAGTGATTCAGTTACTTTGATTTGTACACATGGTGATTGTAATTATGTTAGTGATCCAGACATTGAGTGGATAGTTGACACAGGAGTGACATATCATTGTGTTCCTAAGAGAGAGTTATTTATAACTTACAAAGCAGGAGACTTTGGTTGTACCAAGATGGGAAATAAAAGTGTGTCATAGATTGTTGGGATTGGTGATATTATTATACAAACTAGTACCGACTGCATGTTGACTTTGAGGGATGTCAGACACATTCCAGATATGAGAATGAACTTGTTTGCTATTAATATCCTTGATCATGAGGGATATGAAAGCTGACAAAAGAATGGATAGTGGAAGCTTCTAAAAAAATCTATGGTAGTTACAAGAGGAAAATTATGCTGCACAATGTATAAGACATGGATGTAATTGAACGGTAACCAGGTAAATACCATTGAAAATGATGCTTCAGCAAACTTGTGACACAGGAGGCTGACATACATGAGTGAAAAAGGGTTACAGGTTTTGGCAAGACAGTCTCTCATTCCTTTGACCAAAGGTATGTCTCTCGATTCATGTGATTATTGTTTGTTTGGTAAGCATCATAGAGTTTCTTTTCGTAAAAGTTCTCAGAGAAAAGAAAATAGATTGGAATTAATTTATTCTGACATATGTGGTCCTATTGAAGTTGAGTCATTAGATGGTAGCAGATATTTTGTTACTTTTATTAATGATGCTTCACGTAAGACTTGGGTGTATATGTTGAAATACAAAAGTTAAGTATTGCAGTATTTTTAAAAATTTTATACCATGGTTGAAAGGATGACAGGGTTACCTTTGAAGTGTATTCGAACTGATAATGGTGAGGAATACACATCTAAAAGCTTTGAAGAGTATTGCTCAAAGTATGGGATCAGGCATGAGAAGACAGAACTTAGAATACCGTAACATAATGGTATAACTAAAAGAATGAATCGCACCATTGTAGAAAAAGTCAGATGTATGTTGAGGATGACAACATTATCAAAGCCATTCTGGGGTGAAGCAGTCAACACAGCTTGTTATTTACTTAACAGGTCACCATCAGTTCCTTTGGGCTTTGACATTCCAGAAAGAGTGTGGACAGAAAAAGATACTTCATACTCTCATTTGAAAGTTTTTAGGTGTAAAGCATTCATGCATGTGCCGAAAGAGCAGATATCAAAACTTGATAGTAAAGCCACACAATGTGTGTTTGTAGGATATGGTGATAAAGAATTTGGTTACAGAGTATGGGATCCAATAAAGAGAAAGACAGTCAGAAGTAGAGATGTGGTCTTTCATGAAAACAAAACCATAACAGACCTTGAAAAAAATAAGAAGACTACACAAGTTACTGTTGAGTGTGATGTTTCAACATCGACAGGGATTCCACATGAAAGAGCCACAGATGGTGAAAATGAGCAAGAAATAAAACTTGAAGATATGAATGAGCCAACCACAGTTGGTGATGAGCCAGATGCTATTAGTTTTGAGCAGGGGGAGCAATCCTCTCTACCTGAGAGTGTTGAGCAGGGGGAGCTACCTTCGGCATCAAGTGATGTAGAGTCTCAGCCCAAGAGATCTACTAGAGAGCGTAGGTTATCTACCAGGTATCCAAGTTTAGATTTTATTTTAGTTACCAGTGAAGGGGAGCCAGAAAGCTTTCAAGATGTGTAGGCTACTTCAGATAGAGAGCACTGATTAAAAGTAATGAAAAAAGAGATGAAGTCATTGTGAAAGAATGGTACTTATGATCTTGTTAAACTTCTAACTGGAAAGAGGCCATTAAAGAATAAATGGGTATTCAAGTTGAAAAAAGATGGTGACAAACTAGTAAGGTATAAAGCTCGATTGGTAGTAAAAGGTTTTTTTCAGAAACCAGGCATCGATTTTGATGAGATTTTTGCTTCAGTTGTAAAAATGAGTTCTATTCGAGTGGTACTGGGATTGGTAGCTAGTTTGAATCTTGAACTCGAGCAACTTGATGTTAAAACTGCATTTTTGCATGGTAATTTGTAGGAGGACATTTATATGAATCAGCCTGAGGGTTTTGAAGTGAAAGGGAAAGAGCACTTAGTTTGTAAATCGAAGAAAAGCTTGTATGGCTTGAAATAAGCTTCGTGACAGTGGTACAAGAAGTTTGATTCTTTTATGGTGAGTCATAGCTATAAAAGAACAGCAACGGATTCTTGTGTGTATGTTAAACAATTCTCTAATGGTAACTTCATTATCCTATTATTATATGTTGATGATATGTTGATTGTAGGACAAGATGCTAGTATGATTTACAGGTTGAAAGAACAATTATCTAAGTCCTTTTATATGAAGGATTTAGGTCCAACAAAGTAGATTCTTGGTATGGACATTATCCGGGATAGGAGAGCTGGAAAGTTATGGTTGTCACAGAAAAAGTATGTTGAACGAGTGCTTGATAGATTCAACATGCAACATGCTAAATCAGTTAGCAGTTCACTTGCCAACCATTTTCATCTAAGTAAGAAATCTTGTCCAGTGTCTAAGGAAAAGCAACTAGCTATGTCTAGTATTCCTTATTCTTCTGCAGTCGGTTTTTTAATGTATCTTATGGTTTGTACAAGGCCTGACATTGCTCATGCAGTTGGTGTAGTGAGCAGATTTCTTTCTAATCTAGGGAAGGTTCACTGGGAAGCAATGAAATGAATTTTTAGATATTTGAGGGGTACCTCAAAAATGTGCTTGACTTATAAAGTTTCACAACCAGTTCTAAAAGATTTTACTGATGCTGACATAGCAGACGATCTTAATGATAGGAAATCTACTTCAGGGTATTTGTTCACTTTTGCAAGAGGAGCTGTATCTTGGTAATCTAAGTTACAGAAGTGTGTTGCTTTGTCAACTACAGAGGTTGAGTATATTGCAGCAACCGAAGCATGTAAAAAAATGCTTTGGATGAAATGTTTTCTTCTTGAATTGGGGTTAAATCAGAAAGAGTATGTGGTATTTTGTGATAGCCAGAGTGCTTTAGATTTGAGTAAGAATACCATGTACCATGCTAGAACAAAGCACATTGATGTTAGATATCATTGGTTACGTTCAGTGATTGAAGAATAGAAGAAGTTATTGAAGAAAATTTGTACTGATAAGAATGTAGCAGATATGTTGACTAAGATACTTTCCACGAAAAAGCTTGAGCTTTGCAATAACTTGATCGGAATGAGTTCCCTGGCCAAGGTAAGTTCCAAATGAAATTGCTATGGTGATGAATCTCCTTCTAATGAGGCTAGAGGAAGAGATTGTTAGGAAAATGGGGTCCAGTCCCATGTAAGTGATTTTGAACCAAGTAAAGGCCATGGGCCTTGATCTTTTATTTTACACAGAGCCCTAGCTACTTAATAAAAAAAGAGGTGGGGTTGTTTTAGGTGTGTGTCGAAAACCAAGCAGAGAAAGAAGAAAAGCCAAGAAAAGTAGAGAGAGAAAACAGAGAAGGGAGAGTTGGTTGAACGAAAGTCAATCCGTGGTCCGATTGAGTTGGAACCTTGTAAGGAGGTTTATGATTCAGAGTTCTACATTCTGAACGGTGAAGATTGGGTTTGAAGCTCTCTTGGAACAAATCCAGGGTGTATTTGTTGAGTCACTTATTTGGTGAAATTTTTTCACTTGTTTCTCTAGTTGTTGATTAGCTCTAGTTTTAGCTAGAGAAGAACTTTGTATAACTATTATTTGATAGTGAAGATTTTTTTAGTGGCCCGTGATTTTTTTTTCTCTACACTGGAGGGTTTTTCATGTAAATCTTGGTGTGCTTTATTTTTTCTGCGTATTTGATTATTGATTGTTGTCTATTGCTTTTGTATTGTTATGATTATTGCTTCAAGTGCAACAAAAACACCATTATATATATTTTATAAAAGGTCGCATGTAAAAAATAAAGGAAGGGGTTGCAAAAATCTTGAAAGAGAAACAAATTAATTGAAAAGTTATGTACCTTAGCAAAAGGGAAATAATTACCAAATCAATTTTCTTAGAAAGCTCCATTTCTTGAACATGCTTATATAGATTATCAACCTATTATAATAATATTGGTGCAAATATAATTGTGCTAAAGCATTATTCTTTCAACCAGTCCTTAAGAAAGCCCATTTAAAGAATAAAACCAACTTTGATGCACATTCTTTAAAACTCCAAAACAAAAAAAAAACCCAAGTTTAGATTTTTTTTAAAGAAATTCCTTATAAACCCAATTACTAGATATTTCACACCTTTTTGAAAAACCAATAATTTATTTTAACCAATGATTTTTCATAACAAGAGGCGTGAAATGGACATCGAAAAGGTCTTCAGATAAATAAGCGTCATGATCTTTTTTCTTTGCTACATTATGAATCCCTTGAACATGCCTCACTTACTTTCCATAACTCCAATATTAAAACCAGATTGGTTTATCATATTTAATTCCAAACTAATAAAACAAAAATGGTTTTAGAGCAAGATTATAGACTAGATGCAGAGTTTTACAAAGTGTAAAAGGTATAATCCTGGACTACTTGTTTCATCCATATCCGCACTTAACCAAAAAAAAATTTATAAACGATACTTACCACATGAAGTTCTGCCACCCCTCGTGCAATTTTTGCTCTATAACTACATTTGGAAAACACTTAGTAAGTTATAGCAAGTTAAAGACAAGCATAAATTTGGTAAAATAGAAAAACTTTATGTGATGTTTAATTACCCAACCAATACAATTCAAATACAAATTGCCTCAATAAAAAATAAGAAAATTATATTTATACACAAATGAAGAAGTGCATGACACTTGGTAGTTGTAAAAATTAACTCTAATATCAAATTTTAAGAAATTTTATACATAAAAATATTAAAAAGGTTGAGACAGGATGCATAATAAATGTTGCATTAAAATTTTCTAACGTCAGTAAAAATTATACTTCATTCATAAAATCAATCCATAGAAATCAACATATCATATTGATGATACTCAATAATAATGAGATAGAGGCTAGAACTGCCATTGTTGAACTTGATTTTCTTTACTTTCCCCTTTTTAACCATGTTCAAGAACTCACTATACCTTTATTGACTACTTTTAGGAAGATCAAAAGATTGAAATTGAGGGTTATGAGCAATTAATATGAGGTTTTAACAGAAGGGTGATTGGTTAGAAGGGCTTAGCTTGGTTGGTAGGGCTTTGATTACAATTAGCAATGTGCATGGGGTGTTATCAACTGCTAGTGCTTGTGAGGTTACTGAAGAGAAGAGTAAGGCATCTAAAGTGGCATGAGATTGAAGGGCTTTTAAGGTTTGTTTTGAGTTGGATTTCTTGTTGAAGATAGATTGAGTTACTTTGAACTCTCTTTTGTTTTTAGAGTTAGAAGAGATAGTAAGAGTTTTGCAAAAGCTTCTCCCTTTAAGAAAAACTTCTGAAAACGCTTTCTTCCTAAAATTACCTCTTAATTTTTTTTTCTTTACATTGTCCTTTCAAAACATGTTAGGGGATAACTTTTGTATGTATTATAGATTATATGATTATGTTAAACTTAAGCATTTGACTCATTTGAAAAGTAGGTTTTGATAAAAACTTTTTAGGTTGACTACTTAATACTAAAATTGAAGAAAAATGATTTTATATGATAATAGGAAAAGAAAATTCTTAAGCTTCTATAATTTGGTACTTAATTTAATAGAAGGGATAGAGTTGAAAGATATTAAATTCATTGCATAGTTGCATACTTTCATTCAAAGTTTCAATTTTCTATTCCTTTTCAAGTACAACATTCAAAGTTCCAAACTAACTAATTTTGTCTATCCTCCCAATCAAGCCAATGAGATTTGCCTATATCCAAATTGAACAAACTTACATATCATTATTTAATTAATTTTAAACACAAAATAACATTTGTGAGGTCACATTTTAAATATATATTTATTTCTACGTCGATCGAGGCTATTTTCGTTAAAAAGAATATCGGATCTGAAAAAAAGGTGTTGAGAGAAATTTTTTAAGATTTTTTGGTGTTTTTAGACCATCGGTGGCCGGCACGGTGGTCGATACGACGACACGAGCGCCAACGATTGGACGCCAGCAGAGCCCTTGAAGCTTTGGAATTTTTTGCATTGAACTTGTTCTGTGAAGCATATCCTTGTTCCTATGATATAGACTATGAATGTATGCACATAAGTGTAGGCAATTCAAGCATAAACTTTAAATTCTATTTGCTATCCTAAAATGTTATTGAATCAGACTTGACAATACAAAGCAAAAGGAAATAGATTGAATATAATTAACAAAGAAAACACTAGTAATGGGGTTCATTAATTAAATAATGATAAAAACAACAAAGCTAGGTCAAAACACCATTATATATATTTTATAAAAGGTCGCATGTCAAAGAAAAAAGAAAAGGTTGCAAAAATCTTGAAAGAGAAACAAACTAATTGAAAAGTTATATACCTTAGCAAAAGAGGAATAATGACCAAATCTATTTTCTTAGAAAGCTCCATTTCTTGAATATGCTTGTGTAGATTATCAACCTATTATAATAATATTGGTACAAATATAATTGTACTAAAGCATTATTCTTCCCACCATTGCCTAAAAAAGCCCATTTAAAGAATAAAACCAACTTTAATGCACATTCTTTAAAACTCCAAAAAATAAAATATAAAAAATAAAAAAAACCAAGTTTAGATTTTTTTTTAAAGAAATTCCTTATAAACCTAATTGCTAGATATTTCCACCTTTTTGAAAAACTAATCATTTTTTTTAACAAATGATTTTCCATAACAAGAGGCGTGAGATGGACATCGAAAAGGTCTTTAAATAAATAAGCATCGTGATCTTTTTCCGTTGCTACATTATGAATCCCTTGAGCATGCCTCACCTACATTCCATAACTCCAATATTAAAACCAGATTGGCCTATCATATTTAATTCCAAACTAGTCAAACAAAAATGGTTTTAGAGCAAGATCACAAACAAGATGCAGAGTTTTACAAGGTGTAAAATGTTTAATCCTGGACTACTTGTTTTATCCATATTTGCACTCAACCAAAAAAAAAAAAAAAACTTTTATAGATGATACCTGTCGCATGAAGTTTTGCCACCCTTCGTGCAATGTCTATTCCATATCTACATTTGGAAAACTCTCAGTAAGTTATAGCAAGCTAAAGACAAGCATAGATTTGGTAAAATAGAAAAAACTCTATGTGATTTTTAATTACCCAACCAATAAGATTCATATACAAATAGCCTTAGTCAAAAATAGGAAAATTATGTTTATGCACAAATGAAGAAGTGCATGACACTTAATAATTGTAAAAATTAACTCTAATATCAAATTTGAAGAAATTTTAAAAAATAAAAATATTAAAAAAGGTGGGACAGGATGCATAATAAATGTTGCATTAAAATTTTCTAACGTCAGTAAAAATCTATACTTCATTAGTAAAATCAATCCACAAAAATCAACGTATCATATTGATGATACTCAACGACAGTGAGTTAGAAAGCAGAACCATCTTTGCTGAACTTGATTCTCTACACTTTTCTTTTTTTGATTGTGTTCAAGAGCTCACTATACCTTTTGACTGCTTTTAGGAAGATCAGAGGATTAAGGCTTGCGACCAGTTAAGATGAGGTTTTGAAAGAAAGATGATTGGTTCGATGAGCTTGGCTTGGTTGGCAGGGCTTTGATTTTAAGTGGCAATGTGCATAGGGCGTTATCAGTGACTATTGCTTGCAAGGTTACTGAAGAGAAGAGTAAGGTAGCTAGAGTGGCATGAGACTGGAGGATTTTTAAGGTTTATTTTAAGTTGGATTTTTTGTCGAAGATATATTAAGTTACCTAGAACTTTCTTTTGTTTTTAGAGTTGGAGGAGATAGTAAGAGTTTTGAAGAAGCTTCTCTCTTTAAGAGGAAACTTCTGAAAAAGCTTTCTTCCCCAAATTTTTCCTTAATTTCTTTTTCTTTACATAGCTTACCTGTCCTTTCAAAACATGTTAAAGGATAATTTATATATATATATGTATTATAGATTATATGATTATGTTAAACTCAAGCATTTGATTCATTTGAAAAGTATGTTTTGATATAAACTTTTTAAGTCGATTACTCAACATTAAGATTGAAAAAAAATGATTTTATATGATAATAAGGACAAAAAATTCTTAAGCTCCTATAAATTGGTATTTAATTTAATAGAAGGGATAAAGTTGAAAGATATTAAATTCATTGCATAATTGCATACTTCCATTCAAAGTTTCAATTTTCTATTCCTTTTCAAATTCAGCATT
This sequence comes from Durio zibethinus, assembly GCF_047325235.1. Lineage (NCBI taxonomy): Eukaryota > Viridiplantae > Streptophyta > Magnoliopsida > Malvales > Malvaceae > Durio > Durio zibethinus. The sequence goes on from NC_143179.1 coordinate 18,533,222, forward strand.
CGAACTTCCAAACCAACTAATTTTGTCTATCCCAATCAAGCCATTGACATTTGCCTATATCCAAATTGAACAAACTTACATATCATTATTTAATTAATTTTTAGCACAAAATAACATTGGTGAGGTCATACTTTAAATATATATATTTATTTTTTCACGAGACATATCTTATTCTACTTACTTTTCTCTTTGTCTGCAAATATATTTGGGACTTTCAAACTTTGGGATGGGAGATAGATTTAAAAGGGCTAGGACCAAGGAGAAAGCTCAAAAAAAAAAAAAAAAAAGAAGAAAGGTACAAGATAAAACGGCGTTAAGGCCAGTACAAGATAAAAGGATTGTGTAAAATTGAATGGATAGATGCAATGATAGTGGAGTAGTTTTTGTCAATTCGGACCAAATAGCATTTCTCTAACCAAAAATGTCTCTTCGGCTTTCATTTCAACACAACTTAAAAATAATGTAATTAATTTAAGGATATATTGGATATATAAAATTATCATAAAATAAAATAAGATAAGATAATATTATGAATATAATTATATTAAATAATTATATTTTATTTTATATTTGATATTTGTAAGATTTAAAATTAAATAATTTTACTTATTATTTAAAATTATTTTTTTAAAATTTATATAATTTAAATTTATTGATATAAATTTTAAGAATATAATAAAATATGTAAGTTTAATTCGATTAATTAAAAATAATTTTTTTTCATTTTAAGGTGATTGAATCATATTTCACCAATGATTAATTCTCTTTGTAATAAAATCTTTCTTTTTACATGTGAACCGAATATGAGATAGAATTATTACTATTATATCCTTTTCATCATTTTTATACCAAATATGGCCGAAGTTATTTAATAAGGCTTTTACTTTTTGTATTTTGTTATTTATTTTTAATGTTATTGAAAGTTTATTTTTTTCATTTATTATATTTTACAAATAAAAAATAAAAACATTTACCAGAGAACTTTTAACATTGCAAAACTTTAGTCCTCATCCAAACATTCGTAAAAAGGAGAGTTGCCGTCCTCGGCTTCTTGACATGAGGGGATATAGAAGTCTTGTACTCCCCTTTCCCCGTGTACCAAAAAAAAAAAAAAAAGGGTTGTCTTTGATCAATGTCGTATTCGACTGAGCCAGAAATATACCTTGCAGACAAATTGTATCTACTCTTGCACATAAAATTTTTTTAAAAAATCTCGAGTATTGCTTTTATATTGGAACTAATTAGAAGCCATTGTTTAGGTAAATTACTTACTGTTTAATCATACTATGTTGCTCTTTCCTTCGATTGCGATACACGATGTACAATGATTCGATGATTACACAACTGAGTTCGATTGGTGCCCCAATCTACGCAATTTTATCTTTTAACCCTCAACATTTGCTCAAAAGTTTGACGCTGTAATATACAAAAATTTCAACACGAATTCAATTAGGAGATAAGTATATATCACGATATTCTATTTATTAGTATGATGCACCTTTTTTTTTTTTTTTCCAATCTCCTAATGTATTGCAGGATTTAGATTTGATAATTTATGTTATTGGATTATATTTCGTGTCAAATACGATTTTAGACACGACACGAATATACGAATAAAACAAATAATTTAAATATAAATATGACACGTTTATTATATATGTTATACGTGACATGATATGATTAATACATTTAAAATTAATTTATACTCAAATAATATGACACGAAATGATACGATTAATACAATTATATACAAATAACATAATTAGACATGATTTATTATCTAAATAATACGACACAATACGACACGGTTAACACGATTATATACAAATAACACAATTAGATACGATTAATTCATTTATTTAGAAAAAATATTTAAATTAATATTTGAACAAAAAAGTTTTTAAAAATTAAATATCTATAATCTATTTAAACACTAAAATTGTATGATAAATATTCTTATTAATTTATTTTTTAAATAAATTAAAATAAATTTTAATTTTTTTACATTATAAACAATATTGTGTCTTAGGCGTGTCATTATTATTTGATATGAACACCCCGAAAAAAAATCATGTCTTAACCGTGTTGACACAATTAAGACATAAAACATTATTATATTAAGTTTATGTATGATTTTTTCCATATCGTATCATCGTGTTGTATTTAAAATTGTCAAGTTTAGCAAAATTTAACCTAAATAGTATTTATTTATTTTTTCTATAGTTTTGTGCCACCTAAAAAGATTAGGCCGACAAGTAACGTAAAACCAAACAATATTTAGAAATTGGTACAATAAAAAGAAAATTATTACATTTAACAATCACGAAAGAGTAGTTATTCAATAGGATTCGTGGGTTTTGATAATTATAGGGTTTCATAATGGATATGAGATGTTGTGGCTGATTTTGATCATGGCCTTGCTAGTTGCTATATCTGACTTATTGTGGCCACATCCGATTATAGCCCGATGAATGATTTCATGTAAGGCTATTTTTGCATTTGAACAAGCCTTGCTATTTTGTTGCCCTTGTTCGAAGAGATCCTTGTTGAAAATAGTGACTCAAATTTCATAAGAGATTTATTTGAAATTGGCTAAATATTACTTAATGGATAAAAAGACTTGTAGAACAATAATTCTAAGAGAAAATTGATTCTTAATATGTAAGTTTAACTTGTAAAAAAAATTCTAAAAGGAAAGGTATTTTTGATAGGCAAATTTATATGCTTATAAATAGATTGAGTCTTTATGGGGTTAGAAATAAAGAAAAATGTAAGAAAGTTGTAGAATTTTATAGCATAGACACCCCATAGGACTATTGTTATATCTTATGGATGTATATGTTTAAACATTTATGAGTGGACTAGAAGAAATTGAGAAGGTCCACATAGGTATGATGCATGTAAGTAGCCTAGAGGAGATTAAGAGCGTTTATGGGTATTAATTGTGAGTTATTATTTTGATGTTTTGATGTAATTCTTTATAACTAGTAAATCTTATTTTTCATCTGTGGATGTATGTCGGTTGAGTTGAATCACGTTAAATTTTTATCTTTTGTGTAATTAATTGATTGTTTGATTTTGTTTTCACTAACTTAATTGATTGGATTAGGGCATTTTTCCTAACAATCCCAACCTAGCTTGGCCTATAGTCATTGCCAAAGATGGCTACAATAATATTTGCTTTCATCGTCCACTAGAAGTTGATCCAATGTTTGACTTGTTCAACTAAGTCAATTTTCTTTTCCCTATCAAAATCACACTTTCCTGTGATGTTTGAACCCTAAATCGTACTTTGCATTGTAGTTGCTTCCCATCCAACAACATTCTTTATCCAAAAAGTAGTCTACAGTCGAATTCTACATGGCCATTCCGCCCTCAACTTTATGATAAAAAATAATAATAATAAGGGTTTTGTTTTCTTACAATTTATTCAGAGAAAATTCTAGCTTTACACGTAATGTGGATGAGAGGGATCTATTTTTAATTACTTATGATGGATTTGTGCTTCATTTTATGAAACCATATCAAGTCTGATGAGAAAAGACTTTTAAGAACCTCATTTTTGCATGCAAAGAAATTTAATCATATAAAACAAAAATTTGAGTCATCAACTTACCACGACAGCACGGCTTTCAACTTTGAACAATAATTGAAGAAATAAAAAAAAGTTGATTTATATGATTAGAGTTTTTTTATACATACATAGATCAAACCTATTATTATATTTTTAAATTTATATGATAAAAAATGAAACCTTCAAATCTTATAAATTCTTGTAACCATGAATTTTAGAAATTGAGCTTGAATTTTGAGAATTTCAAGTTTTAATTTTATGTTCGCCCTTTGTTTCTCTTCAAACCCTTTTGTATATGTACATGACATTCATTGTTAAATTTTTCAAACAAATATTCAGAAAATAAATTGTACAAATTTTGTATGAAGAAGGATGTTAATTAGTTGCTTGTTAGAGGTATTTTTGTGTCCAAAAAATAAAATGAACTTTGTCTTCCTTAATCTAAGTTTCCTTAATCCTCAGTTTAATGGTTAGGCCAAGGTAGTGAGTAAGACCATACTTGAAGGCCTTAAGAAGAGGCTAGATGAAGCTAAAGGAAAATGGGTCGAAAAGATTCTAAGAGTGTTATGAGCCATAAAGATGACCACCAAAGTCCCTATGAAAGAGACCCCTTTTAATTTGGCTTTTAGAACAAATGCCATGGTCCTAGTTAAAATTGGCCTTTTTAGCATCCAAGTCGAGCTTGGCTCCAAAACAGGAATGAAAAGGCCCTAAGGGCCAATTTAAATCTGACCAAGGAGTAAATAGATGTCGCTTTAACAAGGATAGCATCATATCAACAAAGGGTTTCTAATTATTATAACAGAAAGGTTTGACAAAAGAACATAAAAAAAGACGACTTGGTACTGAAAAAAGTAAAAGTTTCTAGAGTTGCCAACTAAAGAGGGAAGTTAGACCTGAACTAGGAGGACCCTGCATTGTGAAAAAAGTAGTCCGAGTTAGGACTTGTAAGCTATAGGACTTGTATGAAAATCCTATTTCGAGGGCATGAAATATGGATAATCCAAAGATTTATTATCAATAGAAGTTTTCAAGCCGAGCAAATTTTGTAACCATAAGGTCAACTTGTATTACTTAGTCCCAAGGTGAATAAGAACTTGAATTCGGCTATATTTTATCTATTCATTCATATTAAGTTTGACATAATGGCATTACATTAACATTTAAATGTCTGATGTCCTAGCTCAAACAACAATGACACCAAAGGTCGATCTAGACTTGGTATAAATCATAAGTTAATATTCTTATGTTCAAGGTGTCTAAATTGATGCTTAATAAACCTGTATGATTAATCATGAATAATGGTGCCAAGCTAATACTTAAAAAATTCTTTAAAACCAAAGTTTGAAGTATCTTATTGCAATCAATAAAATTCTTAACTATCGATCTCAAACTACATAATTTTTTATAATTATTTAGGATTCAAGTCCAAACTAAGTCTTATGACTGAGCTAATACTTTTTGAATTATTTGATATTATTTGAAGTTATTTTTGATACTTTACTACTTTTATAACTCCCATTACTGAGTTAAAACTATACAATATTATGCATTTTTAAAGATTATGTATTTGTAAGTTGAATTGAAACATGAATAAATAAAAGGAACTGAGTTGACATATTGTAAAATTTTTTTTTTTCATTAATATGTCTGGTATGTACAAGGTCAAATAAAAAAAATTACAAAAAAAACAAAATTATCTTAAGCTTTCTCATCAGGCTACTCCTTTGGAGTTGGTGTCTGGGGCTTACCAACTTAGGTTTCTACCTTAAGCTCTCCACCTTGCTGGCCCTCAACCTCCAAAAGTAGCATTCACAGCTGCCTTGTTCTCTAAGTCCTCTTCATTTTGGACTTCTGTTGGTGCTATAATTTGCTGAGAGCTTAGATTGGTTTTATTGATCCATGATAAGTCAAGATCAGCATAAAAAAACTTCACCTCATTTAGAGCTAAGTCAAAAAAGCCAAAGTATTAGTCTTGAGCATAATTGATTTGCATATTGTAGAATTTGTCGAACTTAAGAAAGTTCTTAATAGTCTGTTGTTCAGCCTGCTTTATGATAGTAAGTTCACTCTTATCTCAGCCAAAGCCTCACTCAACTTGAGTTTGGATTGTTGCTTTAAGGACTTAATTGTGACTTTTTGGACTGACATGTCTTCAAGTCTTTGGCTCAAGTCCTCTACCTTATTATCGAGCTTTTATTTGCTATTTTAGAACTCAATGTTTGAGATCTTGAGCTTTTTCATTGCCTTAGTAAGGGAGTTGAGGTCTCAAGCATAGGTTCTGATGTCTTGCTCAATCTTATAATAGTGAGCGAAAGCTTAGTAGTAGTGTATTAGGCCCTGTCCTCTATTTTGAGAGATAAAAATTGAGAGCCTATTAGAAATCACAAATAAAAGCCCGAGCTTAATGACAACTAAATAAAAACAATATTTATTTATAAATTAAATTGAGCTTACAGATAGACAAGTCTTTTTTGGACATGGTGACCTACTTGATTTTTCTTATCACCTCATGATCCTTATAGGTGTTCTTTGAGGAGTTGAACTCTACGTTGATAGAGACCCTTTCTAAGAAGGGTTAGAGCTCGATGATAGTTTTAGAGGAGGAGGATTGCATCCATGGCCTTTTCTGAGGCCTCTAAGCCATGTTTTTTTGCTTCAAATTCTAGAACAAGACTAGGCTTTTATCGTTGACCTAGCCTTGAAAAGGGACTTTACACCTCTTTCTCCTTCTGAGAGGTTGTACGAAATGGGACATATAAAAAATGCTTGCACCTTAGCCTACCGTGTTTGTAAAACAAAATCGAGCTAAGAGTTAGAACAAAATCAGCAAAAACAAACTTAGCATGTAAAGTTAGTAAACACCAACCCTAGTACTTAACCTCTTTAATAACACTAAAAGAGGTCAGCTCATAAGCATTAATTATTAATTTCCCTATCTAAGAAAGTTGTTTATCGTATCCTAAGCATCGAGCTCATCCATGGTTAAAGGGATAATTTTGGCTTTTCAAAAATGCCTTGGCCATTATTAATTTTCAAAACTTTTAAAAACTTTTTTATACAAAGGAAGAGAACTTTCTAAGTTTTTATTGAGCTCAAATAGTTGGCATAAATCCTTTTTGAGGGTCAAACTATCACATAAAATCAACTATTATCATGGGGGTGCTTCTTCATCATAAAAATTTTCCTAAAAAAGGAGATAAAAGGGAGAAAACATAATTCTTTATAAAGAATAATGAATCCTATCATGTATCTAAAAGAATTTAAGATGAACTGAGTGATAGTTACATTATAAAATAAAATAAGCTCTATAATAAAAAAAATGTAAAAGAAATCTAAGTTTGACCATTATAGAGTTCCAATTTACCTAAAATCTTTTTGGACTCTAAAAGGTTAGTGATTTTATCATCAAAAGCCATCATTATGATACTATATCCCCTATAAAAAAATCAAATTTGATTTTCATCGTAGAGACTTGATGAACAAAGTACAAGTTGGGGGTAGTATTTGGGATTAGCTTTAGCTTTTAAATCTTAAAAATAGATAAGGTCATCATCATCATCATCATCATCGATAGCTTTTGCCTCTCTTTCACCTTGACCATTTTCCTTAGCTTGGCCCGACCTCTTGACTTGTTCAACCTCAGAAGTTTTATCGTTAGATTGTTAGGTTTTTAAAAAATAAATAAGCACTTGAGCCTGAACAAAGGTAATGACTTTCACTACATTGGAAGAAGAAGAAGATGAATAAAGTTAGAAGACTTTTCAAACTTAGAGGTCAAGCTAGAGCTAGACTCTAAGCTCGAATTAGTGGTAAGTTGAGAAAAAAAAAAGGTAAAAAAGGTATGGATTATTTAGAGCGAAAACAGAGGAAGTAGAAAAAAGGTCAGAAGGAGGAGCTGAATTGACCATGGTTATTAGGACTGAAAGGTTTTGAAGGTTAAAATCAATAATGGCTAGAAGCTTATCTATCTCATGATAAAACTTTTCCTTTTTGCTCAGACGTTGTCTTGATCTATTTTTGGCACTTAACAGACATTAGATTTAACCAGAATGTAGCTCAGCGATAGTTTATTCCTACAATAACAAAAAGGACTTCATTATTTTTTTGAAAAAAAAAAGACCTATTGGCCAATTCGACCTCCCTTTATTTTTACCTTGAAATTGTTAGATATGTTAAAATCAAAAGATAAAATGAAAGGAAAAAGAAACATACTGAAATTTGAGAAGAAGAAGGTCAAATGAAAGAAGGCCAAAAGATTTTAAAGTTCACAAAAACTAGTTGCTTGAGAGCTTAAAAGTCTGGGTATTGAGAAAATAAAACCTTAGAAAGCCCCTTATATAGTTAAGTCCCAAATAAGATAAACACTCTAGATTGAGCCATGTCACTATAATGGTTATTAAAGATGGCCTTTTATATTCTCAACCCTAATTCAAATAATTTTCAAATTTTATCTCTTCTTAATAAATGCAGATTTGAACATATATGCATAAGAGGGCATGTCGCTTCATTCACTATGTAAAACTCCCCATGCAAAACCTACTAGTATCACGTTGGTCGTACATGTGCTACATTTGACTTCACATTATCTATTACAAAAAATTCATAAGTATCATATCGGCTACTAACATAATAAGACATCAGGTATGTTATATGTATTACAAGCGTGACATCGATTATCTTATACTAGCACACATTGGCCACATCACCTCAAACCCAAATAATGCTACCACTTTATTCACGTCAATACTTTTCGTTTACTACCTTGGCTAATTAAAGTCGGAGCAATTGTTAAACAAAAGCTCTAAAAAAAACTTACACTTAGTTAGCTTCTTAGTCTAAACAATGATAAATCAATTGACCTTATCTTTGTCATTCTAATACCTTGTATTACTCAGTGAGAGATAGAATGTTAGGGGTATTTTAATGTCCAAAAGGTAAAATAGATTTTGTCCTACTTAATTTAAATCAGCTGACAAATAGAGATATTTTGGTCATTTTGATCAAACTGACGTATCAGACCAACCTAAAATCTCAAAATCCACATTAGCTCAACCACCTCAGCAATCTATGAACTAGTGCCTTAAGATCTTGACTTATCATGCCTTGAATGGACAGTTAACTACCAGCTTAGCTTGGGCTTACAAGGTCAGCCTTAGTCCCCTAGGTTGACCAACCTAGGTTCAAAGCTCTTCCTCACATGGGTATAAGTAGCCTTACCTAGGTGTTTTTAATTCATCTGGAACTTCTAAGCTTTTAAGTCTATATTCCATCCTATTTTCTTTCCTTTCTTATATTGATTTCTAACTTGAGTATCGAAGCACAAACGTTAGGACTATCCCTAGCCTTTATCGTTAATCGCTTTCTTTCTCTCTCTTATATTTACAAGGTTTTACCCTCATCAAATAGCTTGGCATAAACATTACTTTACCTCAGTAAGTTTTGGGTTGAAGAAAGTTAAGAGATTCATTTCGAAAAATAAATAAACTTCTATGACTATAATATAAAGGTAGTCTCTCAGTTTTCACTGTTTAAAATACTATTTATCAAAGCTATTAATTTCATGCTATTTGTCACATTTTGATTAGCATACAGATTAAAGTTAAAATAAATTTTTTAAGCTTTTAAGTATTTTAAAGTTTTTTTTTTCAAAAAATCACAAAATTGATAACTCATAGCAATTAATTACACAAACAAAAAATTCACAAGTAAAAAACATTTGCCCATCACATGAACAGAACATAAAGCATAGGTATAACAAATTGAAACCCAAAAAAACTCGATCCCTCTACCTCTTAGACTGCCACTGTGAAACACCCACCAAACTCTTATACAAAAATCAACCATCAATTGAAGGAAAGATCAAATAAAAAATAAACTAGAAAGACTAAAAAAAGAAAAAAAAAGTAAAAAAAAAGTGAAATGAAGGATAAACTTTAAGGGTTTAAAAATAGAAGTAAGAGAGAGAGAGAGAGAGAGAGAGAGAGAGAGAGAGAGAGAGAGAGAGAGAGAGAGAGAGAGAGAGAGAGAGAGAGAGAGAGAGAGAGAGAGAGAGACCTAAGTGTTTAATAGGCTTTTGTGCTAGAATAAATTGTAACATTTTAGAAAAAAAAAAAGGAGAAATTAAAGGTTAAGTGATCTTAGCCCAATTAAACCTAAATTTTTTTATTCCATCCAAATGTTAAATTAATAAGGTGTTTACAAATAAGCAGAGGAATAAGTTTCGGAATATTGTATAGTATACTTTTACTATTTATTATATATATTGTGTTATATATGTATATTTTTAGTGTTAAATTTAGGATTAAGGATTTTATTCATTTACATAGAAAATAAAAAAAAAAAAATAAAAGATATTATTATAGAATTTTTCAATAATTGGAATTGGATTTTTTTTAGTGACATTTTTTTTTTCAAAATTTTTCTTAAGATTAAAAACGATTTAATTAGTCAAATATGGGGAAAATATTTTGAAAATAATATATGCATATATATATATATATATTCTAGCTTGATAATTAAATTCAAGTAATTATTAAAAATTCAGAAGAAATGAAAATTACATATGCTTACTGTTAACCATATTTAAATCATATTTTTATTTTATATTTAAAAATTATGATTTCAAATAATTAAAAATTGTAAAATAATTAATTAATTAATTATTATTTTATTTGAGAGCATGTGAATTCAAATTTTTTATATAAAAAACCATATACACTTGTTATTAAATTAAAATTTTAAATAATTTATATTTATCAAAAATAAAAAATGTGTGACCCAGGCGTAGCTGGGGAATTTTCTAGTATATATAAATGTTAACGTCATTCCACGTAGAATCTATTAGTAAATTAAAAATAATGGTGCATGACGTAAAGGATGATTGAAAGGGTTGCAAAATCAAACATAATATAAAGCAAATCATATGACAATAATAGAGTATGGCCAGCAGTGCCTATCACATGTACCTAGCTAAAACTAGCTACATCATAATTAATACAATAACTCTTGTAATATTAATCCAAAACGCATTCTTTTTTGTTTTTTGCAAAAATCTAACACATGTTCTTTTTTTTTGTTTGGTGAATAACACATATTCTTTAAGCACAAGCTTTGATGCACAGCCTTACCTGTGTGTTTCAAAATGTTATCAATGAGAGATCATTATCATTGCAATTAGAATAGAACGTTATTATATATATTGTGGAGATAGATAAGTTATCAATATCAATTGAGTCAACTCTTATTGATTTTATTTTGGATTAAATATAAAAATAGCTCTTATATTATATTTTTTTGTCAATTTAATATTTTAAGAAAATAAATTTATTAATTGGTATTAAATTTTCATTATGTTTCATCTATTTTAATATCTCACATTAATGCCATTAGTTAATTTGTTGATGTAGTATGAACATCTAATAAGATATTGATATATGTCAAAAAATTCAATCAGTACCACATCCTCAACTGCTCATTTTGCATTAAAATTTTTTTTTAAAAAAAATAAAAAATTCTATTTTTTTAAATCTAAAATATTTTTAAAAATTATAAAAATTTTAAAATTTAATAAATATAAAATTTTCTTAAAATTAAGAAATATTAAAAAACTTAAAAATTGAAAACAAAAAGTACCAATTTTTTAGAAAATTTTGAAAATTAAAAAATCCTAAAATTTTAAAATATTCTAAAAATTTTTAAAAATTCTCAAATTTCAAAATTTTGAAATATTTTTAAAAATTCTAAAATTTTATAAAAATCCAAAAAATTTTCAAACATTCATAAAATTCATAAAATATATAAAAAATTAAAATTGTAAGATTCGAAGAAATTGAAAAATCAGAATTTTTAAAAGATTGTTTACAATTTGTTTATAAATTTTAGATTTTTCAAAAAATTTTAGATTTTTTTATTTTCAATTTTTTAAGTTTTAGTTAATCTGTTTTTGATTTTTTAAATTATTTTTATTAAAATTTGCATTTTTATGAATTTTTCATTTTTTGGATTTTTTTATTAAAGTTTTGAGATTTTTTAAGTTTTTAAGTGTTCATAATTTTTAAAAATTTTTAAAAATATTTCAGTTTTTATTTTTTTTTATATTTTAAAAAATATTTCAATTTTTTGTAATTTTTTTATTTTTTTTTATAATTTTTGTGAATTCTTTAGAATTTTTTTGGAATTTTTATTTTAATGCTAACATGACAATTGATCATGTGGTATTGACTAAACTTTTTTGACACTTATCAATATCTTATTGGATATTAATACCTTATTAGTAATGTGAACACCCAATTTGGTCCAGGCCCGGATTAATTGGGCCTGGCCCAAATATGTAAGTCTATTTTTCTTTTTATTTTTTATTTTGTATTTTTACACTTTTATTTTATTTTTATTTTATTATTATTATTATTGTTTTTATATATATTTTTCTTTTATTTTTATCTTATGTAGTTATTATTTATTTATTTATTACTACTATTTATTAATATATATATCCTTATTATTATTATTTTTTCTATTAATATTTGTATGTATATTTATCAGATTATATGTTATAATTTATCTGTTAATTTTTTTGATTTATCTGATTTATTTTCATTTGAATTTTTTTTTTGATTTATTCGACTGAAGATTGGATTGGGATTCAATCAGAGTCCATGTTGGATTCAATGATTGAATCCCGATCCAAAAAGGAGTTGGAGTTGATCAAAAACTCTTCTGATCAATCACTATAAAAGGGATCTTCAGGAACAGAAGGGAACACAGAAAAAAGTAGATACAGAGAAGAAACAGAAGCTAAAAAAAGGTTTTAGTGTGTTAGAATTCTGAGTCGAGTCTCCGTGTTATTTTTTTTCCTCAAGCCGAGCCGAACCGAACCATTCTCAGGTTTTTTTTTCTTTTTTTAATTAATTAATTAATTATTATTATATTAGGATTGTTTAATATTTTTATTTTTTTATTTTCATTTTTCTATTTTTATTTTTATTATTATATTAGGATTGTTTAATATTTTTATTTTTTTATTTCATTTTTTATTTTTATTTATTTTATTTTTTTTAAATAAAGTTAAAAAACATTTTTTTCTTAAAAATAAATGTTAAAAAAAAAAGATTTTGAGGAAAAGTTGAAAGTATCAATTTTTCTTAAAAATAAATTTTCAAAAAAGATTTTTTTTGAGAAAAAATTGAAAGTATCAATTTTTCTCGAAATTAAAGTTTTTCAAAAAATATTTTTGAGAAAAAGTTGAAAGTATCAATTTTCTTTAAAAATAAATTTTCAAAAAAAAAAAAAGATTTTGAGGAAAAGTTGAAAGTATCAATTTTCTTTAAGAATAAATTTTCAAAAAAGGTTTTTCTGATGAAAAGTTGAAAGTATTAATTTTTCTCGAAATTAAAAATTTCAAAAAAATATTTTTAGGGAAAAGTTGAAAGTATCAATTTTCCTTTGTACAAAAGCAATCATTTTTTTTCTTTTTTTTTTTATTTCTTTTAAACTTTTTTTAATGTTAAATCATCCGATGATAGAGCCTCTGCAAGTGAAAACAGTAATTTTTTTTTGCATATTCTTAAGGTGAGAGAATTTTCTTAATTTTTTGCTAAAAGTATTAGAGTCAATTGAGAATAATTTTCGACAACTAATTACTTGATAAATTTTTAAAGCTTATTGGATAACACAAAATTAAGTTGGTACCATCTTTTGATGGGCGTTGTGAGGGTGCTATAACCTTTCTCACACGTAATCGAACTCTCGAACCCTATTCTGGTTAGTAGACCCGAACCTATTTTTTTAGGGACCCTTAAACTTAGGTGTTCCCTGAAAGGACAGATTCTTTAGGTGGCCAATCGTACCTAGATAAAAAAGATTGGTGGCGACTCCTTAAGTCAATGTCTAGCGATAGATCCTCGGATCTAGACGTTATGACAGCTTGGCAACTCCGCTAGGGACTTTGAGAGTTAGGCCAACAAATAATTTGTGTTATCCAAAAGCCTAATAAAATTGAACCTTTTTGTATATATGTGTTATTATTCATTCATGTTTATTTACTTTGTTAATTATGTCATTCATGTGCATGTGCATAACATGAGCTTTATACCCGAGCTTCGTTCCTCTAGGAGAGAGTAAAGTACCTATTGCTTTCGTGAGGTCTAATGCCTCCACAATGGCTAGCGAAATACTCTCACTCAAATTAAACTTTTTTCGCTTGTAGCCTGTAATAGGTGAGGATTAAGGTACCTTACTAGTCTGTGATGGACAAGGATGTAAGGAGCAATTTGGGAACCTTTAGATTTTGACCTTAAACCACATATAGTGAACCTTAAGAGTGCCTAAACCTAGGATAGAGCCCTTTCTACCCAATGATAGATATACCCTGAAATTAAGACACAAAAAGGGTGTTTATCTAATCATTTTGATTGTTTAACTTTGTGCATCATTTTCATTATCATATGTAACATTATGCATTAGCATCACTTTCATTTCATCCATGGAACTAACTATGTTTTTTGTCTGATTGTATGCATCTGCATTACTTTCATGATCATGTTTTAACACAATCATTTGCATCCATTTCATATTAGATTTCATTCAGAAAAATGTACATTTCATTTATGCATCAAAGCATCATACATAAAGCATAGCATAATATTTCTAATCATAATTATGGTGCTAAAGGTTCAAGGATAGCTCTATCTAGTGAGAACCCTGCCCATCGATACAACACAAGATGCAGAGCCAGACAAATGGAGCAAGAAAATTCTCACAAATTTGAAAAGATAGAAAAAGCATAGGAAAAGATTGAAAGTGAGTTAAGCAAGATTTTGGATGCTCTTAATAAGCTGAATAAGAGAAAAAGAGTTGAAGATGATACAACCCAACAAGTTCCCCCATTACAAGAAGTGGCTGATCCTTTGTATCCTCTAGGTTTTAGCCCTCTTCAAGCCTAGTCTACTTAAGAGGTTTCATCGTAACACTTCACATATCCAACATATCTTGGAATACTGTCAACTTTCAAACCAGGGCATTATAATAGCTATGTAAATCCTATCTTTACTGAAAAGGTAGTAAAACCAATTTTTGATCTAAATGATTTAAAAAAGAAGAAAAAGATAAGAGTGAAAACTCAAGAAAGCTCCAAGATTAGTATGCTAGAGCAAAAGCTACGAGCTGTGAAAGGATTTAGTTTTTATGGGTCAGTTGATACTACTGGGCTCTACCTAATCTCTGATGTGGTCATTCCTCATAAGTTTAAAGTACCAAAATTTGAAAAATATGACGGTACGAAGTGCCCCAGAACTCACATCACCATGTATTACCGGAAGATGACAGTTCATGCTCATGATGAAAAATTCTTAATGCATGTCTTTTAGGATAGCCTTACTGGCTTTGTGGCTAGATGATATGTTCAACTAGACAGAACCCATATTCGCTCTTGGAGCGATATGGCATATGACTTCATCAGTCAATATCGACATATTATCGATTTGGCTCCTGATCGTTTGTCTTTATAGAATCTGAAAAAAAAGGTAAACGAGTCTTTTAAAGAGTATGCCCAAAGGTGAAGGGATATTACTTCTTAAGTATAATCTCTTTTGACTGAGAAAGAGACTATAGTGTTGTTTGTTAGCACTTTAAAACCTCCATATTATGAAAAGATGGTAGGGAATGCAATGAAAAACTTTACTGATATGGTAATTTTGAGAAAAATTATTGAGAGTGCCATCAAGAATGGTAAACTAGAAAGAAATAAAGCATCTAGCAAGAGAGTCCCGAAGAAAAAAAAATTGAAGCTCAAGCTGTGAGCTTTGATAGACAATAATTTGGAGGCTATCAACTACTCATCACCATGATATTTGTCATATTATCCTACTGTAAATAACACTTCCCCTTACCCATATCAACCATTTGTACAGTCACCTTACCCCCAAACATATCAAACCCCCTATAGGTCTCAAAATACCACATACAGTCCAAACACTCAGCTTACCTCAAGACCCCAAAATTGTTTAACTAACCCCATTGATGGTTCGTGGGAGCAATGAACTACCTATGAAAAACCTGTGTTTGACCCAATTTCAATGACTTATATAGAATTATATAAGGAGCTTTACAACAGCCATTTGATTGCTCACAATAAATTGAAACCCCTCAAGCTACTTTACCCCAAGTGGTACGATCCCGCAACTCATTGTGACTATCATTATGGGATCGTTGGTCACTCCACCAAAAATTACACCACTCTGAAACACAAAGTGCAACATTTGATTAAAGATGAAATGATCTGCTTTGATACAAGAGGAATGACTGCACCAAATGTTAGTGGCAATCCCTTGCCAAATCATAATATGATTGCTATAAGTAAAGAACATGAGTGCCATATGAAGAAAGAAGTGACAGATATTAAGACACCTCTCAGCCAACTGTTCGATGTTTTATGGAGAGCTGACATGATACAACTAGTAAGTCCACATAACTATCATAGAGCATATATAACTGGTACTAGTTGTAAGTATCATAATGAGGTAATAGGCCATTCCATTGAAACCTGTGAGTAGTTTCATCAAGAGGTGTAAAAACTCTTAGATTCACATTAAATGGAGGTCTATGAAGGAAGAGAAGACTTAAAGAGTGTTGAGGTGTCCATGACGAATAAGCCTGTAAAACTGTTTCCAAAATCAATGACAATTCAGTGTGGGAACAAATCGAAGTCAATCATAGACAAACTCATCCCTAGGTTAGTAACTTTTAAAGTCTCGACTCTTTTCTCGTATAAGGATGATAAAGCTGTACCCTAGAGATATGGTTGTGACATTGTAGTTCAGGGGCAAAAAGAAGATATCTCCAAAGCTAACGCTTTCAATATAACTAGTGTAGGAGGCATTACCTGAAGTGGGAGGTGCTACACTCTAGAAATGTTAGAGAAGGCTAGAAAGAAAAAGGCTAAAGAAAGAGAAAGATAGAATAATCTTGAAGTAAAACTTGAAGAAGATCGTCTGAAGCTAGTATCAGAAAAAGAGGTTTATGAATTCTTGAAGCTGGTAAAACATAGTGAGTATTCAGTTGTGGAACAGTTGAATAAAATGCCAGCTCAAATCTCATTATTATCACTGTTGTTGAACTCAAAGCCACACCGAAACACCCTGTTGAAAGTGTTGAATTAGGCATACGTGGCACATAATGTATCTGTTGAATATGTGAACCACATGGCTGGAAATCTAGTCATGCCAAATCATATTTCATTCAGCGATGATGAGATTCCCTTGGAGGAAAAAGGAAATGCCAAGGCTCTGCATATCACAGTCAAGTGCAAGAGCCATATCATAGCTAAGGTCCTTATCGATAATGGTTTTGCTATCAATGTCATGCCTATGTCAACTTTGGCAAGGCTACCCATTGATTACTCTCATATGAAGGACAGTCAGATGATTATGAGAGCCTTTGATGGGACCAGAAGAGAAGTCTTAGGGGATATCGAGATGCCCTTACAAATTGGGCCATGCACTTTCAATGTAAAGTTTCAAGTGATGGATATCTCTCCATCCTACAGCTGTCTATTGAGAAGACCATAGATTCATATGACAGGAACTGTACCCTCTACCTTGCATCGAAAGATCAAGTTTAATGTAAAAGGTCAACTAGTAGTGGTAGTTGGAGAGGAAGACATGCTAGTGACCCAACCATTGAACACTTCATATGTAGAGGCTGTCGAAAAAGCATTGGAATGCTCCTATCGATCTTTTAAATTAGTTAATTCTGTAGGTAAAAGATTTTAAAATCAACTTTTTTCAAGGATAGTGATGAGCTAGGTCATCAACAAGGGCTGGTATCTAGGACTAGGGCTGGACAAGAACTTACAGAGAATAAAAAAACCTCCGACGATGATAGATAATAGTAACAGGGTAGGCCTAGGCTATGAGATGGCAGAATGGGAGGTAAAAAAAAAGCCATCAGGAAAGATAGCAAGACTGATGGTTATCCCACACTTGTATGAGACTTTCAGACCTGGAGGATTCATGTACCTAGATACGAAAAAAAGTATAGAAAACGTTTTTGCCCAGCTAACCATTAATGCTGTTAAAGATGAAGTGGGACTTAATCAAGAGGAGTGGATTCGCCTTTGTCCGCTAGATTATGAGCTGAACAATTAGAGTGCCATCGAGATGCCTGTGACTTTTGAGACTAATACAATGTAATTGTAACATCCTAATAGCTATTACCCAAGGCATTGGGGTGATTTTTCTTGTTTGGGCCATTTATCTTTTATTATTTTAAATAAAAAATAAAAAAAGATGTATTTTCATTCATTTCTTCTTGTGTCTTTATTATTTTCATCTTTCCAAGCACATCTTGCCAACATATCACATTTCATCCAATTTCAGGTCTTTAAATGAACATGAAGATAATCATGATAATAATCAATAGGTTAGCTTTGATAATTCAGTTAACACTGATAAACTTGACAATGAAGAGAATTCTGAGGAATATGTTATGCCTCCAGACCTAATGAGATTGATTGAACAAAAAAATAGGCCAATTGAGCCTTACCAAGAGATAGTTGACTTAGTGAATTTGAGAGATGAAAGGAATAAAAAAGATGTTAGAATAGGCACTTCACTTTCATCAGGAGATAGATGATGATTGGCAGACTTATTTTGAAAATTTGTAGATGTATTTGCTTGGTCTTACTAGGATATGCCAGAGCTGAGCACAGAGATAGTGAAGCACAGATTATCCCTAAAGTCAGAATGTAAGCCAGTTCAGCAGAAACTGAGACGGATGAAGCTCGAAATGCTACTAAAGATTAAAAAAGAGGTGAAGAAACAATTTGATGTAGATTTTCTACAAGTGGCTAAGTATCCAGAGTGGGTAGCCAATATAGTCCTAGTTTCTAAGAAGGATGGAAATGTATGAATGTGTGTAGACTATCGGGACTTGAATAAGGCTAGCCCAAAAGATAACTTTTTTTTGTTTCATATCGACACACTGGTAGATAATACAGCTAAGCATTCGATTTTCTCTTTTATGAATGGTTTCTCAGGATATAATCAGATAAAAATGGCTGCAGATGATATGAAAAAGACCATTTTCGTGATTATGTAGAGAACTTTTTGTTACAAGGTCATACCTTTTGGGTTAAAGAATGCTGGTGTAACATATCAAAGGGTTATGGTAACACTCTTTTATGACATGATGTATAAAGAGATCGAGGTGTATGTAGACAATATGATTGTAAAGTCTTATGAGGATGAAGATCATGTCACCAGCCTCAGAAAGTTATTTGAGAGGTTGAGAAAATTTTAGCTCAAATTAAATCCAGCTAAGTGCATCTTAGGGGTAAAGTCAAGGAAGTTCTAGGCTTTGTGGTCAGTGAAAGAGGAATTGAAGTCAATCCAGATAAGATACGGGCCATTCAAAATTTGTCACCTCCTGGCACACCAAAAGAAGTTTGAAGTTTTTTGGAGAGCGTGAACTACATTTCTCGATTTATCTCTCAGCTTACTTACAAATGTGATCTTATATTTAAGCTTCTTCGTAAAAATAATCCTGAAAAATGAAATGAAGAATGTCAAGAGGCGTTTGATAAAATTAAGCAATACTTGTCAAACCCTTCAGTGTCGGTGCCACCTGTTCCAGGAAAACCTTTAATTCTGTACTTAACAGTATGTGAAAATTCAATGGGATGTGTGCTGGGGCAACAAGACAAGTCTAGCCGAAAGGAGAGAGCTATTTACTATCTGAGCAAAAAGTTCACGGAGTACGAATCCAAGTATTCTTCATTGGGGAAAATGTGTTGTGCATTAGCGTGGACTGCCAAAAGACTTAGACAGTATATGCTCTATCATATCACATGGCTTATAGTAAAATTAGATCTAATTAAGTATATCTTTGAGAAGCCTTCTTTGTCTGAAAGAATTACTAGATGGCAAGTAATGCTCTCGAAATATGATATTATATATGTGAGCTAAAAAACAATAAAAAGAAGTGCTATAGCGAAATTTCTTACAGACTGTACTACTGAAAAATATGAGCCAATAAAGTTAGAATTCCTTGATGAAGACCTAATGACTATTTCTCAACTAAAAAAAGAAGAGCATGGAGAAAAATGCTGGAAAATGTATTTTGATGGAGCTGTCAATGCCTTCGGACATGAAATTGGACCAATTCTGATCTCCCAGAAGAATAATACTACCCTGTAACAGCAAGGTTAAATTTTAACTACATAAATAATATTGCTGAATATGAGGCATGTGTCATGAGTTTGCAAGCTACTATAGATAGAGGAGTGAGAGCATTAAAAGTGTTCGAAGACTCAGCTCTAGTTATATACCAATTGAAAAGGGAATGGGAAACAAGAGACTCAAAACTTGTTTCATATCATAAGTATATTCTAGAGTTGATGAAATAATTTGAAGATATTCAGTTTGACCACTTACCTCGAGAAGAGAATTTGATTGCTGATGCATTAGTTACTCTGGCTGTAACGATTCGAATTAATGATAATACTGACATTCAGCCCATAAAGTTAGATGTTAAAGACATACCAGTTTATTGCTCTAATGTAGAAGAAAAAAAGATGGAAAACCCTGGTATCATGACATTCTATAGTATATTAAGGATAAACAGTACTCAGTTCAAGTAACAGAAAATGATAAAAGGGTCATTCGAAGATTAGCTATGAGCTTTTTCCTATATGGGGATGTTATGTACAAAAGAAGCTGGGATCAAGTATTATTGAGGTGCATAAGTAAGACTGAAGTGAGAAAAATCATTGAAAAAGTGCATGACAGAATATGTGAGGCACATACTAGTTGACATATGATGACGAGACAGATCATGAGAGTAGGGTATTACTGGTTGACGATGGAGAGTGATTGTATCGACTATGCTCGTAAATGCCATAAATGCCAAATATATGCTAATAAGATCCATGCTTCACTTTTTACTTTACATGTTATGGCACCATCATGACCATTCTCAATATGAAGCATGGATGTCATTGGTCCAATCACCCCAAAGGCTTCTAACGGGTACAGATTCATTTTTATGATGATAGATTACTTCACAAAATAGATAGAGGCAGCATCATATGCAAGTGTGACACGATCTGTAGTTTGCAAGTTCATAAAGAGAGATATTATCTGTAGATATAGACTTTTTAAAAGAATTATTTTAGATAATGCCAAGAATCTGAATAGTAAGATAATGTAAGAAATATGTGCTCAATACAAGATCAAGCATAATAACTCGACACCATACCATCCGAAAATGAATAGGGCAGTTGAGGCAGCCAATAAGAACATAAAAAAAATTCTAAAAAAGATGATCGAGACTTATAAAGATTGGCATGAGAAGTTGCCATTTGCACTGCATGCATATCGAATGTCAATTCATACCTCTACTGAGACAATCCCATTTTTTTTGGTTTATGGGATGGAAGTTGTGCTACCAGTAAAAGTAGAGATTCCCTCCCTAAGGGTTCTAAAAGAAGTTAAGTTGGAAGAAGCTGAATGGATTCGAGAACGTTATGAACAGTTAAATTTCATAAAAAAAAAGAGATTGACTGCATTGTGCCATGGTCAGCTATATCAAAGAAGAATGATGAGAGCTCATGATAAGAAGATTCGACCCCGTTGCTTTTGAGAAAGAGAGTTGGTTTTGAAAAGAATTCTTCCAATCCAGCACAATAGTAGAGAAAAATATAATCTGAATTGGGAATGACCGTATGTGGTGAGATGGGCTTTTTTGGGTGGAGCGCTGATACTGACTGAGATGGATGAAAATGATTTACCTTATCCTATAAATTATGATGCTGTGAAGAAATACTATGCTTGAAGAAAAAAATGAAAAAATAAAAAAATAAAAAAATAAAAAATGAAAAAAAAAAGAAAAAGTGAATGAAAAAGGAAGACTCAAGGCGAAAACCCTAAAAGGGCGGTTTGAGTCATAGGGAGTTTGTCTAAGTTGAAAACCTGAAAAGGTAGCCTAGATAAGGAGAATATGGCATTGAGTTTGGAGGTTCGTTGGCATGGAGACTAGCAAATTCGGAGGAGCTCTAAGTTGTTAAATACATCAGAGGGTTGGGTTTTCAGAAAAACCTTGAGATATGTTAGCATGATCATTGGATTGTTCATTTTTGAGCTTTGTCCCCACACTTATCCTTGTAATTCTTTCTTGGCCAAAGTTTGCCAACATTTTGCTAATAAAAGACATTTTATTTCACTCTTTGTGTCTTTTTTCTGGTGACTGTTTCTCAACCATTCATATTCTTTTCTTCTTAATACACTACAATGGAAGAAATGTGCAAATGCATTCTTATTTTTTGAGTTTGAAATAATGATTGATGAATGAATAACAGCATGAAAGATTTTTACATTACATTGAATAAGTCAAAAGTGATAAAGGCAAAATAGAGATGTTCAGTTCTTGATGAGGACATTGAATTTGGAAAGAGATTTCTTATAGAAAGAATATGAGCGGAAGAGGTGATTGAGAGCTGCACTGGTTCGATCTTAGAAAAGCAGCGTAATCCAGTTTTTGAAGAATCAAAGGGTTCAGGGCCCAAGAAAAAAGCTTAAGAAGCTTGAGTACCACAAACTAAATAGGAGTTAATTAGCCAACATTTGCATAACATGCATGAAATTTCATGTACATTGCATAGCATATACTACATAAATTCAAGAAGTGGGGGTATTCCAAAATCTCACATAGAGGGGATAGATGTGAAGACATTTTCAAAATTGAAAAAAAAAGCTTGTCAGGTAAGTTCTTAATCCTTGAAATAGGATGTCTATTGATATCGAGGTTGATTTATAAGGCCTTTGGGCATAATCTCCTGAAATTCCTTCAAACACAATTTTCAACTCCTTTGGACATGATTGTAAATGAGCAATTTACTTTCCAAAGTTTCATTGCCTCTATTTAGATGAGCAATTTACTTTCCAAAAGTCGTGGTGCCTCTGTTTAGAGGAGCAATTTACTTTTCAAAAGTTGAGGTGCCTCTGATTAGAGGAGCCATTTATTTTTCCAAAGTCGTTAAGCCTTTGCTTAGAGGAGTTTTAATCAAATCTTAAAAAAAAAAAATATCGAGTTAAGTCTTGATTGGGTGTCTACATCTTTGTGCAATTTTTGTTTCACAGAAAATGTGCAAAGAGGGGCAGCTATAGACACCCAATTTGGTCCAGGCCCGGATCAATTGGGCCTGGCCCAAATAGGTAAGTTTATTTTCCTTTTTATTTTTTATTTTTTGTATTTTTACACTTTTATTTTATTTTTATTTTTATTATTGTTTTTATATATATTTTTCTTTTATTTTTATCTTATGTATTTATTATTTATTTATTTATTACTACTATTTATTAATATATATATCCTTATTATTATTATTATTATTTTTTATGTTAATATTTGTATGTATATTTATTAGATTATATGTTATAATTTATCTGTTATTTAATTTTAATTTATCTATTAATTTTTTTATTTATTCGACTGAAGATTGGATTGAGATTCAATCAGAGTTCATGTTGGATTTAATGATTGAATCTCGATCCAAAGAGGAGTTGAGATTGATCAAAAACTCTTCTGATCAATTCCTATAAAAGGGATCATCAGGAACATAAGGGAACACAGAAAAAAATAGATACAGAGAAGAAACATAAGCTAAAAATGGGTTTTAGTGTGTTAGAATCCCGAGCCGAGTCTCCGAGCTGTTTTTCTTCCTCAAGCCGAGCTAAGCCGTTCCCATGTTTTTTTTTTCTTTTTTTTAATTAATTAATTAATTATTTATTATTATATTAGGATTGTTTAATATTTTTATTTTTTTTATTTTCGTTTTTCTATTTTTATTTTTATTATTTATTTATTATTTATTATTATATTAGGATTGTTTAATATTTTTATTTTTATTTATTTATTTTCTTTAAATAAAGTTAAAAAAACATTTTTCCGTAAAAATAAATTTTAAAAAAAAAGGTTTTGAGGAAAAGTTGAAAGTATCAATTTTTCTTAGAAATAAATTTTCAAAAAAGATTTTTTTTGAGAAAAAGTTGAAAGTATCAATTTTTCTCGAAATTAAAATTTTTCAAAAAATATTTTTGAGGAAAAGTTGAAAGTATCAATTGTTCTTAAAAATAAATTGTCAAAAAAAAATTTGAGAAAAAGTTGAAAGTATCAATTTTTCTTGAAATTAAAATTTTCAAAAAAATATTTTTAGGAAAAAGTTGAAAGTATCAATTTTTCTTAAGAATAAACTTTCAAAAAAAGGTTTTTTTTTTTTTGAGGAAAAGTTAAAAGTATCAATTTTCTTCGAAATTAAAGTTTTCAAAAGAAAATATTTTTGGAAAAAAGTTGAAAGTATCAATTTTCCTTTGTACAAAAGCAATCATTTTTTTCTTTGTTATATTTCTTTTGAATTTTCTTTAATGTTAAATCATCTGACGATGAAGCCTCTACAAATTAAAACAGTATTTTTTTTTTGCATATTCTTGAGGTGAGGGAATTTTTTCAATTTTCTGCTAAAAGTATTAGAGTCAATTGAAAATAATTTTCGACAACTAATTACTTGGTAAAATTTTAAGGCTTATTGGATAACACAAAATTAAGCTGGTACCATCTTTTGATGTGCGTTGTGAGGGTGCTATAACCTTCCTCACACGTAACCAAACTCTCGAACCCTATTCTGGTTAGTAGACCCGAACCTATTTTTTAGGGACCCTTAAACTTAGGTGTTCTTTGAAAGGATAGATTCCTTAGTTGGCCAATCGCACCTAGATAAAAAAGATTGGTAGTGACTCCTTAAGTCAATGTCTAGCGATAGATCCTCGGATCTAGACGTTATGACAAATAAGTTAACTAACAATATTAATCTTAGGTACCAAAGTAGACGACGGAATGAAAGTGGAAGTACCAAAATAAAAATTTTATATTTTTAAGTATTAAATTAATAAAAAAAATATAGTACACGGATTATTTTTTATATTTTTCATTTTTATAATTTCCCCTTTAAATAACTAGTAAATCTTATCGGTTGATTTTCAATTTTAACTATTTTCCCTTTCAAGTGGCTAATAGGAAAACACCTCAATTTCAACAAAAAAAAAAGTAGCATTAGAACAATTTAGAAGTACCGTCAAAGAGAATCTAAAAATTTTATTTTGTGATTTTGTTGGGAAGTTGAATATTCTTCATAAAATTGTGATGCCAACACTAGCCATCCTTAGTGGCAAGCCACTTTAGATTGCACTTGAGAAAATAATACCACAAATATGGAAAAGCAAATGTTTGGGTGACGTTATTTTCTCATTGTCCACACAACTATACAGAGAATATGAAAAAGAAAATCACTTAGGAATCAGCCAATCATTGGATTTCCACCGCCCAACTATAATCCCATCTTTATACGCATCATTCCCACCTACACCTAAATATATGTACGTATGAATTATGATAATAATAGTTTAATTATTTAAGCTTATCCTCTCTTCAACCATTTCAGTCTTTTCTTATCCATACTTCATATTAATATCTATATTAATATTCTTATAATTATCTAGCCATGTATATATTAATTGTCGTATGCTTGACCTATATATAGTTGAATAGAACGGCGTTAAATGTCATTTCCAGAACTAATACCATGAAAAATGGGAGGGGAATTGACCTAACAAAGTGGGCAACAAATTAAAGTAATTGGAAACATATATATGGATAAGAGAAAAAATTTGAATTCAAGTTCTCATGAAACTTCAATTGTATTTTATTTTTGGTAGAGAAAAATCGCAGCTTAAGGATTGGGAAAGGAAAATTGCAACCGCTCTACGTTCTAATATATATATATATATATATATATATATATATATATATAGAAAAAGGATTAACTTACATAAAAATTTTTATACCTTTTTAATTATTAATTTCAATAAATCCAAAAGGTGAGAGAGAAAAATAAAAAAAATGTTTTATTTTCATCTTTGGATCAATTAAAATAAAAAATTAAAAACTATAAAATTTTTTTTATGTAAATTAATTCATCCCCATATATATGTTCACTTGAATTTACCTTTAACCAGTAACAAACTTGGATCTTATAATCAGAAAAGAAAACAAAAAGAAAAAAAAGGGTAAAGGAGTATGAATGCAATTAATAAAATATTAAGTTAAGAGAGAGAAGTTGGATGTGTTAAGATCAGCTTTGTCCCAAAAAAGACGTGAACGGGCGATGTGATTAATTAGGTCAGATCACCAAACTACCAATTAAATGGAATGAACAGAAGAACTTATTATTTATTTATACATATAATTTTGTCTCTAACTAATAGCATTGGCCTGAGGATTAGGAGTAGCCTCCACTAAGGCGATTAGTTCTTTTTTCTTTCCTTTTCATTTAATTAATTTTTATTTAATAAAGGTTTTGGACACTCAATTATATTTGAATCATAATTTAGGTTTACGAGTAAGGCATACTGTTGAAACTAATTTTTGTGTTCAAAATTACTTTTGACCTAATTCAATATTAAATAACAAAAAATTTTGACTTTCCAATGTAAAAGCCTAGTTTTGCAACCCAAATTCAAATGCTAATCACTAATTATCCTAAATTTTTAATATTTTAATATTTTAATATTTTAATATTTTATACATTTTTTTAGATATTTTAATTAGAAAAATACTCACAATATTTTTTTACAGCAATACTAAACACATAAAAGTTTTAATCACACTTTTTTTATCATATTTTTTAAACATACTTTTTTCATCTCAAACTTTTTTCAACCGTAAAGCTAAATCAAGCCATATGTATAAATTATAAAATGTTAATTAAAATTTTAAAATACATTGTTTAAAAACTTTGAATCAAGTAGTCATGTTTTTTTAAAATAATTTAATAAAAGTTTAAATATCATATATAAATATATAAAATCCAAAGCTTTTGGCAAAAAAGGAAAAAATCTAATGTGGATATTCTATTTCTTTGACACATATACAATCATGAATAAATGTTATGTGTTATCAAATAAATGTATTTTTAGTTTAAAAAAATTCATATACTTGATTTGATTCATTGTTAATGTACAAAAAAGTAAATTTATTTCATTTTATTCTCTTTTAAATATTCATTACTCTTACCTTATAAAAATAAATTCAATTCAATGTGTAATCAAAGTTAATTGTAATTTACCTTAAATTACTCTCAATTAAATTTTATTCTTAATTTTTCACACCAACTTCAACATTATAAATAGGAATATGTTTTTGTCTATTAGAGATAATAGTAGTGGACGTTTGTTCTATAATTTTATTATGTTTTGTTTTTCATTTTTTATTTGTTCCATTGATCTGTTTCTTTTTCTTCCATTTGTTTTATTTTTCTTTATTTCCAAGTGAGATTTCTTTTATTGTTTTTTAATATTAAAATTCACTTAAAAAAGAAAAAGAAAAAAATGCTAATATGCTTTTGCATTTAGTTTTTGGAACAATATTAATATAATATACAAATATGTTGATATGTCTTAGAAATTAATCTAAGCATTTCATACAAATATGTTAATATGATTTTAAGTTTATATTTTAATGAAGTAATTTATAATTTTTATGTGCAAATGTATATATGTATGCTATGTGATTAATATTGATTACAAAGTTTTACCAGCTTTTCTAATTGGTAACAAGTTTTTGCCAGGACCATGTCTGGTCTTAAATACCATAGTCAAGGATCATTACCATGAAGAAATTAGGATATGGCACATAAGGGAATGTCCAAACAAATAAGCTTACTAATTAGCTTGTATAGGATTAATAATTTCTAAATTTCAGCTATTCCAATACCAAATGAAATTCAATTATCATATACATGTCAATGAAAACAAAATTTTAATTCATTATCTAAGTTATAAATGTATTGATTTCTTAAATATTATTATATGTAATGAGAATTATGCTGATTGATTTGCTTGGTCATTTATTTTGAAAATTCAAAACAAAATTGAAGTCTATGTTAATCACTTAACACACAATCCCCATCAATTACGATTATAATTTTCTTTTAAATTTGAGAAATGCGTTAATTTTGAGAAATGCGTTATAATTTTAAATGAATTGGTGCAAATTAAGCTAAATTATCCTAAATTATAGATCAAAACTAAACTAATGATACATTATAATCAAAAAATTTCTTAATGATTCAAATAATTAATAAACACTACAATTACGGTCATTAAACATTTTTTTAATGATTCAAAAATTTTAATAATTACTATAATTTCAGCAGTAGTTGGAGTTACAAAATAAACAATAACAAAATCAGTTGGCATATAATCTTAATAAATACTTTCCTTTTTAAGATAAACCTTAAATTGTATCCAAATCATTAAATCTATGATTGTAAGATTTTGAATAATCACAGATATAAAAATAATCATAGATAAAAATCATTTAGCAAATATTTTATATAAAAAAATCATTTAGATGAATAATCATTTAGCAAATACCTTAAATAAACATACATTATGATCACTTGGCATATGATCTTAATAAATACTTCCCTTTTTAAGATAAACCAATTGGCAATCAATGAGTTTAATGATTTAAGAATTTCTAAAGAAATATATTTAATAAATTAATAAATATTACAATTACAATCATATAAAAGTTGATTCTCTAATCAATCATTTGATACAATTATATTTTAAATAAGGTATCCATATGAGTAATTGATATTAACCAAGTTAATGAAATAAAAGTTTTCATTCTCAATCAACCAACCATTATTTGGTTATTATTCACTCACAATTTTTATTATTTCAATATTAACTTTCATAATTTAAAGTTGCCTTATTAGTTAACCAATAACACACTTTTTGTATAAGTAGCTCTTGTTTTTAATGTTAACAAGCAATGCATCTTTAACCACATTTTACTAATTTTATATTTTTTTATCATCACTCAACTCCATTTCAATTTTTGCCTCAATTTTCACTTTACATCATTTCTTGATTTGTGTTGCTTAAAGGCTATTCTCTCTTTATACTTATATTTTATATCTTTTTAACCATGATATTAGCTTTTTTTAAATACTTTTATTTATTGTTTCTTAAGTATCATTTTGCCTTTTTATTGCAAAAGTATAATTGGTTTTATTTGATCTAATTCATATTTATAAATATTATTATTTTTACTGGATTTATATAATTTATTTAATAAATTATTTGTAGTTTACTAGTAACTAAATAAGGTTTATCTATGTAATATGGACATAAGATTAAATTAGAAAACGGAGAAGGGCAATTTTAACATAAAAGTCAATTGAAAATAGATTTTCAAAGTCACATTCTACCATTGATATTGGAAGTTGCTCTAAATATCAATTAAGAAACACTTAAGCAACACAAAACATCAATAACATTTTAGGCAATAGTTATATCCTCTCGATAGAGAACATTCATCCAAATTATAGTCTTTACCCACAAAGTAGCGTAATCAATACAAGCGGCTATTCTCCAAAACGAACCCAACTCAGAAAATCTCCATTTACTCCTATTATTCATGCAGAAATGACAATTGTGTTTTCTTGGACAAGTGCAAATGGAAATGGTTCTATTAGCACAGGGATAAATTCTGATGGGGTAGCTGTATTTTGGAAGAGAATAATACTTTAAAAAAGTGTGCATTTTTTTTAAAGTGGATTTTTTTTTTCAAATTGAAAATATATACATATACAGATTTAATTTAATATTTAATATTTTATTTTTTGTAATTTTTTAAAACTAAGTCAAAGAGCATTATTATAGATAAAATACTATTTCAGTGTAAAATACTTTTTTATAATGTCCTTTAATTCAATAAGACATCATTTTAATTCATAAATTTTTTTATTAAAAAATTTATACAAATATGTGTCAATCTTTCATTTTTTTTTCTTCTTATTTATTTATTTTTAGTATGCATTGTTTATATATAAATATCTTCTAACTATTTTTGTGCAATCAAAAAGAAAAATAGAAAGGAAAATTTTATATTTATCTTTTTTTATTAATTATTGTATTTATTACTATATTTAAAAACATTATGTGATAAAGTCTTTTATTATCTAAATTGGCATTATTCAATCGGAGTTGAAAAAAGTATTAAAAACTAAAATAAACTATTCATGATATAAATTATTTTTAACATTATTTTTGTAATATACAAATCTGCGTTTACAACAAAAGAATTTGCTATTATGAAAAAAAAAATACTATTAATGATGTCAATTAAAGTTGTATTATTTATTATATGAATTGTAACTTAGAATAGTTTAAGATAAATAAAAAAATAATTTTTATTCAAATTAGTTAAAAAAAAATAAAGGTTGACTATTAACAAAATTAAAACTAGTTATGCAAAAAAATTTAAATTAGTAGTAATTACTCATTTAATATTTTGTCAACCACTCCCATAACAAAGGGAAGTAATGGAAATGGAATCAATGAAAATTTTAATATTTATATATATATATATATATAGTTTTCAAATTATTATACCATATCTTTGGAAAATTATTTTTCAGATAAAATGTTTTTGTGTTTATGAATTTTGTAACTGAATTTTCATTTATATATTCATTTGGGTTGATAAATATATGGAAGTAAGTTATTGTTATAAATCTAACATATAAGTTTATTTTTTAAAAAGAATAAATAACTTATCTTAAATTGAAATAAATATAAAAAATGCAAAATTAATAAAGCAATCTTGAGTTAATTTAAATTTTTTCTATAAGATATATTCACTTTCTTCCTTTAACAATATTGTGCATTGAATATTTTGAAAGTTTTATTTTCTTAGATATCACTTGGATATATGTATATATAAAATTTCTATTTTTTATTAAGCATATTATTTATATGTATAATCTTATATATAAAAATAATAACCCAAGCATTGCACATGCTACAAACTAATTTTTCTTAAATTATAATGCATTAAGTTAAAAATAAAACATAAAATGAATAAATAACAATTTTAATATGAGAATCAATTTAATTTAATAGAAATAATATATATATATATATATATATTTATATATGAAACAATAGTATACAATGTATATATAAGTATATATTAAAGGGATTTTGAAACTTTGGGGGAAGGGAATGGCCCTTTTAATGCTAATGACAATCCACCATTGATGAGATGGATGAAGTATTAATTAATAGGATTTATATTTAATGCATTATGAATTTGAAAATCTTATACACTATCAATGCATTATATGTTACCGCTTTATTAATTTATAAATTTTAAAATTTTAAAATCTTAAAAATAAATTGAAAAAGAAATTCAGTAATTACTTTTGCCTTTAGCTAAAATAAATAGTTTTTAGTATTTATTATTGGCTCAAGTGTAAATAATAATCCAAGAGAGAATGGATTGGATTGTTTTAAAATTTTTTCCCAAAATTGAATATCAACTAAATTGAATGAAAAATTAAAATCAATATAATTTTTAATAAAAATTTGATGAAATAACAATTAATGAATTTGAAACAAATATAAA
Organism: Durio zibethinus; assembly: GCF_047325235.1. Lineage (NCBI taxonomy): Eukaryota > Viridiplantae > Streptophyta > Magnoliopsida > Malvales > Malvaceae > Durio > Durio zibethinus. Next base: position 18,564,324 of record NC_143179.1, read on the forward strand.
CAATAATGAAAAATAAAAGGAATAGGGATAAAGAAATCAAACACAATAATTTATAGAAGTCTTGTCTTTTTCTAAAGGCACATACTTTTTCTCCCTAAGCTATCCTAGCCAAGCACAACCAATCCACCATATCTTAATCTTACAAATAACCTATCCAAGACAAAGAGTACAATAAACTAAAAATCCATAATGATTTTTTCTAAAATCTTCACAAAATCACTCAAGGTTTTCACTCCCCTTAAACTAACAATCTCAAATGAGATAAAAGTGTTTTAGAAACTAAATAACTTCACAAAAGTTAGGTACTTGCTAATTGAAGTATAAGAAAATTGTGTGAATGATAAATAAGAGAGTTCAAATACAAAGGATAAGAAATTAAGTTATAAACTTCTGATGCTCTTGAATTCTTGAGAAAATAAAAATATGGCTCTTTGATGCTTGTTCTCTTATCTTTATGGGTATTGAAAGAGTCCTTTCTATAAATGAAATGAGTTTGTAGCCATTGGAAAAGATTGAAAAATGAAAATGCACATTTTTTTTCTTTCAAAGTAGTCGTTAAAAGCTATCTAGGCATAACCGATTGGTATGGTCATTATAAGATTGATTGATTCTTGAATTTTATTCAATTTTTTTACCATTACAAACTAGAGGATTGATTGGTTCTTGAATTTCATTAAAAATTTTGACCATTTCAGGCTAGTGGATTGATTTATTTTCATAAGAATTGATCTATTTTCAGAATGAATCAATCTATTTGCATAAGGGATCAATCTTTTTCAGAATGGATCAACCATTTTCATAAGGTATTGATTGGTTTTTACTAATCTTTAATTAGGGGTTATTCTAGATGAATAGTGCAATCGACTGCTTTAAACTAAATCATATTTTACAGTTCACTTACTAATTTGATTATATTTTAAGTTATATAACTCCAAACCAAGATCTGTTTGGAGATTTATAAACTAGACTTAAAAAGCTTTTTATTCTAATAAAATTCATCATTCGGTTCTATGCATAAAAATTCTAGTGAATTTTTAAATGTACACCTTATTTAGTTGTTAGATAATAAGCATAGCCTCTAGTAAAAATTTAAAATCTTTTTTTAAAAAATTTAAATTTTGATTTGTTTAATCCATTAGAAGTAGAATAAAAAATCTTTTCAACCATATAAAATTTGAATATTAAATCTTTATAAAGTAATATAAAAAAATAAAACAAAATCAATGTTGAAAAATCGTATTTTTGCAAAACATCTTTATCAAGTTAATCTATTCTTTAAAATCAATATTATCAAAATTATATTGAGTCAAAAATGAATAAATTAACTTAAAACATAATAATTGGACTTTCTTTTAAACTCAAATAAATAATCTTTAAAAATATTTTTAGTTTGAGAAATATTAAAAATATAAAGAAATGTTTGTTTAAATTTAAGAACATTTTTCATATAATGGTTAATCTTGGAAACTTGTATGTTTTACATAAATATTAAGACCAACCTTCCAAAACATTTTTCCAATATATTTTTCTTTTTAAATATTATTTTAAAAAATATATTATTTATTTAGTACAAAAAATAATAAAATTTAAGAACATGTACTGTAGACACCCAATTTGGTCTAGGCTCGGATCAATTGGGCCTGGTCCAAATAGATAAAATAGGCCCATTTTTGCTTTTATTTTATTAGTATTATTTTTTTTTTATTTTTAAATATATTTATTATTTATCTACTAATATATTTATTTTTATCTATTAACATATTATTTTTTTGGTATCATTTATCTATTAATATATATTTGTTTTCTTTATATTATTTATCTTTTTTTTTCTCTTTAACTTTATCTTTTCTTGATAATTTTCGGCTGGGATTAGGATTAGAAAATTGGGATGCATTCTGCTGTGAATAAGGGCAGTAGAGAATCATAGTTGGATTAAACCATTAAACACCTAATTAGAAAGGGAATTTGGATTGGTCAGAGATTCCGAGATTGAATCCCTATAAATAGATCCACAGAAAATGAACAGAGACACACAAAGAGAGAGAGAGAGAGGAAGCATAAGCTAAAAAAGGGTTTTGGTGCATTAGAATAGCTTTAGGAATTGATGGAAATTTTTTTTTCGAATTTTTGGCATTTTTTTCTGAAAAATTTTTGAAAATTTTTCAGAATCTGACGAAATTTGTTGGCAAACTTTGAATTTTTTGACGAATTTTTCGGTCAAATTTGAAGATTTCAATAACTTTTTTCATATTCCAATAGAAATTCAATCGAAATTTGAGATTGTTTAGAGAGAGAAGGAGAGAAAAAGGGGAGAAAAGAGAGAAAGAAAGAAGCGATCTGTTGAAAAATAAAGGTTAGAGCCTTTTTATGCTTGCTGAAAATGATATCGTTTTGGCGTTACTATTCCCAGAGGATCCGTGCGTTTTGAAATCGGGCGACCTGACCCGAGCGTCAACCCGCGTATGACCCGAGTGCTAATCGACCCCTGGAGCCGAGCCAAGTCTTCGAGTCGCCCTTTCTATCTTGAACCGAGTCGTTCAAAATGTTTTTTTTCTTATTTATTTATTTATTATTATTATTATTATTTATTGATTAGATTAGAATTATTTAGTATTTCTTATTTTATTTTTTTTATTTTATTTTCTTTAAATAAAATTCCAAAAAAAATATTTTTAAGGAAAAGTTAAAAGTATCAATTTTTCTTAAAAATAAGTTTTCTAAAAACTATTTTTTAGGAAAAGTTGAAAGTGTCAATTTTCTTTGAAAATAAGTCTTCAAAAAAATATTTTCGAGGAAAAATTGAAAGTATTAATTTTTCTTGTACAAAAGCAATGAGTTTTTGAAGAGAAAATGATTTATATCTAAAGCTGAATCATTTTTTTTTTCATTTTTGCTTCTTGAATTTTCTTTAATGATAAATAATTTGACGATAGAGTCTCTGCAAGTGAAATAGTAGTCTCATTACATACTCTTAAAGTGCGAGAATTTTTTTAATTTTCTGCTAAAAGTATTAGAGTCAATTGAGAATAATTTTCAATAATTAATTACTTGATAAATTTTTAAGGCTTATTGGATAACATAAAATTAAGCTGGTACCATCTTTCGATGGGAGTTGTGAGGGTGCTACAACCTTCTTCACACGTAACTGTACTCCCGAACTCTGTTTTAATTAGTAGACCTGAACCTATTCTTTTAGGAACCCTTAGGCTTAGGTATTCCTTAAAATGATAGATTCCTTAGGTGGCCAATCGTACCTAGATAAAAAAGATTGGTGGCGACTCCTAAAGTTAATGTCTAGTGATAGATCCTCGGATCTAGACGTTATGACATGTGCTAAATAAATCTTTTTCAAAATCTTAATCAAGATTATTTAACTTAATGTTTTGTTATTTCAAAATAATGATAAATTTAAGACTAATATTTATCTTTAAATATTTTTTTAAATTTATGAATTAATGAAGTGGTAACTTATGATGCATTAATAGTATATAAAGGCTAAAATGCTAAAAAAGCCCTTGAACTATTTTATTTTTTTTAAATAAGCTTTTTTATGTTTTAATTGTATTTAAAGAAATTTTTATATTTTGATTTGTATCCAAATAAGCCATTATTTCAAACAAAAAAGTAATTTATGTTAAAGGTTTATTTAAGTACAAATTAAGAGTTTATTTTGATACAAATTAAAAATTAAGAGTCAATTTGAATATAATAAAAAATAAAAATTTATCTAAATAAAATTATAATGTTAAAAGGTTTTTTTTATCTTATTTTAGTCTATTTAAAATATATATAGATAGTGTACTAAATATAAATCATAATTAAGAAATTAATATCAAAATTAGTAGCCCTATTACATTATTGTGAAAATTAAAGAAAGGACATTACTTTTTGATTTGAAATATTGTCTAATAACTTTTGTATACTGTTTTTAGATTTTAGCTTTGATAAGAAATTGACAACATTCAGATTTCAATTCCTGTTCATATAGAAATGTTATGGGCTTTCACATAAAAATGGTGCATGATGATGTATAAATTCCTTTATGGTACAGCACGAAGTGAAATTCAGAATCTTAAAAAAGACAAGACTTGACGTAGCAAGAAAAAAGAAAAAGAACCCAATACTATTAAGACAGGGCATATTTGATACTACAAAGATTTTTGTTTTCTTATTCAATTAAAGAACTTTAAATTTTCTTATTTGAATATTGGATTATACATATAACTTTGATTTTTTGAGCAAATTTCGAATTTTATTTTCTAAATTAAATAACCTTTTCAAATTTTCAAAAATTTCATTCCTACCCCTATAAAATCTCAATATGTCAAATAAATCCCTAATAATCTTAACGATTTGATATTTATAAAAAAAATTTCAAAATTAAGTATTCAAATTTTGTTCTCGTTAACTATTTTGTATTATTGACTAAAATTGTTAATGTGAAAAATATTGATCTAAAAATATATCATGTGTCAAGATATTATTGTTTGTGTTTTGATCACATCAGCTTATAATTAATAAAATTAGTGTGTAAAATAAAATATTTGATGAAAATAAAATTATATTTAATCATAATTTTTTATAATATAAAATCATAGAAAATTTTTATAATTCAAAAACTAAACCACGTTAATCTTTTTTATTAAACTCAAAAAAATCAGAAGTGAAAAACAGCAAGTATCCCCAAATCCCAATCCCAATCCAATAGCCGTTAGCCCGTTACCACGCCACTGCATTAGCAAAAGAACGAGGAGAGAATTCTTTCTCCACTTCTTAAAAATTGGGGAAAGGTTTCACTTCTTTTTATCTAAGGTGATAAGTGTATTTTTTAATTAAATTTATAATAAATATTTATTTAAATTATTTTTATCTCTTTAATTAATTTTTATTTATTTTTACATTTAATTTAAAATTATTAAATTTTAACCATATATTTAATTGGAAGTGCATTTATTAACCTTAGATAAAGGAGTAAAAACTTTTATTAATATTTAAATAGTGGAGATGATCTTTTTCCAAAAGAATAAATTTAAATGAAACAAAAGTTTAAAACCCTCAATCCCATGCACTTGATAGGCGGGTTTACACATGCACACGTTAACTCCTTCGCCCACTAAACGTATTTGCTAGTAAGTGGTGATCATCCAAAAAATTATAATGATTTATACATATTGTTTAGATCATCGAGTTTAATAAGTACCTAATAATTTTATTGACAATTATATTTGATCATCGAGTGTGATTAAATTATTATATTAAATAATTTATCTATTAATAATTATAATTGTTAATTTAATAATTTAACTGTATATTTCAATGAAGTAAAAAAAATATTACTAATATTTTATAAATTATTATCTTTCAATAAATTGAAATCATTAACTCATGCAACTATTATAATTTGAATAATTATTTTGGTACTTTTAAATAAAATAATGTTTAATTTTTAGTAATATTAATAATCTTTAATTCTTAAAATTTAATGATTGTTAATCAAATAAAAGTGATTTTAAATCACAAGTGATAAGATTGACTTAGCAATAAAATCACCATAGCAATTAAATTATCATAATGATTATAAAAATTTATCAAATGCTATCTAAATGTGTTGATTCGATTAATTTGATTAATTTTAAATCATATTAATTAAAATTGAATTAGTTGAATTATAATATTTTATTTTTGTTAATAGAACTTAATTTATTAATTTTAAAAATTTAATCTACCAAATTTAATTTAGTTAAGTTTTAAATTAATCAAATAATAAAACACATTTAAGTTAAATTATGTTTTAAACTCTTAATTTCTCATATTTAAAACAAACTGAATAAAATCATCCAACCAAATATTCAAATTTTAAAATATTAAAGTAAACAATGAATAATTTATTAAATGAATTGGTTTATTTTATCTATTTTTAATTTTTTATTTGGGGTTTAGTTAATCAAAAATTGAAATTTTTATAAAATTATTTTTAATAATTGATTTAAATTAATTCAATATTCGATTGATTCAAATTAAATAGATTCGATTAATTAATTAAGTTAAAATCAAAATTTGAATATCTTTACTTTTTTAGTTTCTTCACCTTCCCTTCTCACACTTTTAAACAGTATTTGAATTTCTATCCGAACTTCCTTTAAGAAAAATTTTAAGATAAAAATTTAATAATAATTTAAGTATATTTAAGCATTTGATATTTTATTATAATTAATTAAGTTTTTAATCTATTATTATGAATTAATTAAATTTTTAAATATTTATTTTTACTCGAATGAATCCTCAAATATATATTTTACTAATTAAACCATCGATTGTTTGAAAATAGTTAATCATTTTTTTTAAAGTTTTTAATCTATTATTATGAATTAATTAAATTTTTAAATATTTATTTTTACTCGAATGAATCCTCAAATAAATGTTTATGAATTTAATTAATTAAAAAATAAATTAGATTATTTTTTAATTTTAATTTAGGAATTTAGTTGACTCTTTTGCCAATAATTTTCCACCGGAAAACTAACATGAGTTAACACGCAAGAACGGTGTACGCAGGTGGAGGAGGGAAAGGTGCGTAGAATAATAAGCCTACTGGCGGTAGTGGAAAGATGACAAATTTTTCTTAAAATGAATATTATATTTTTTATTTTCTAAAATAAATTGTTAATGGTAACGCTGTCGACTCACTATAAAATTAGATCACGACAACACAAGGACGAATACAACAAGTAATAATTAAAAAAAATAAAATGGAAATTAGACGAAAGAAAACAAAATAGTAGTAGAAAAAATTAATATAATCATTAATAAAATTTAAAAAAATTAAGGAAAAAATGGGGAACAGTTTGAAGGGGGTGTTTTAAGGTGTCGTGTTCCCAGTAGGATTGTTGTTGGGAATAATGGGATTGAGGGGTTTGGGAGAGTAGGCGCTTGTTGGATTTTTCAACTGGGTTTTTTTGCTGCTTCTGCTTTTTGCTGTTTTTGGAGCTCAAATTTTAGCGGGAAACTTGTTCTAACGACCCTCTAAACCAAAGGTAGGTTTTTTTTTTTTTTTTTAAGAAAAATTTTGGTGGGTGTTTGGTTGCCGGGAAAGTTGGGGAAAACCAACAGAAAACAAAATACTCAAAAAACGTGTTTTTGAAGCTGGTTAAGTTGTTTAAAACAGAGGGTTCTTCCTTTCTATAGTTTTTAGTATCGTTGTTATTCTTTGAATTAAAAGTTGTTTTGGTAATTTGACTTTTCCTCTGTATTTTTTTTTCTCATAAGATGGAAATTAATAAAGTATTAAAATTTCTTTTTTTTTTTTTTTTTTCAGTTGAAACAAGTTATTGAGGTAGCTTTTCTTTTTTCCTTCTTGTCCGTATCTTTTTTTTTTTTTTTTTCTGGCTAATTTGATTAGTTCCGGGCATAGCATTTGATTGTTAGTTATGCATCTTTTGCTCTCTTTTCTCTTCTTGGCTGAAATGCTTTTGGTTTTCTTTTTTTTTTTTTTTTTCCTGAATTCTTGAATTTTTTTCAGAGGTGAAACCAGATGGAATAAAATATCGATTAGGCTTCTTATCATATTTATTTTGTGAGTTTGATTTTTTTTTTTATTTGTTGCTATTGAATGTCTCGAGTAGATATTTTCAAATCTTTTTTATCCAGATTCATATGTATGGCCTTATTTTAGTTTACTTTTAGTTCATCTCCCCTGTTTTAGTTGACCGGAGGCGATTTAATAGGACCTGCAATTGTTTCAATGCCATCCAATCTAATTCTGAAGCAGAAGTAACAGTTTTTCTGCAAGTTTTATAAATGGTTTGTGCATATTGGAAAGGTCCTATGCAAGAATATCTTGCTATATATAATGGTAATGAAGAATTTTAGGAGTACAAATAGGTCCACCATGAAGGCAAGGGAAAAGTGAACAGTGAGCTCCAATAATGGCAAGAGTTGACAGCTTAAGACTGAGAGCTGGATAGAGGCGTATGATATGAAAAGAGGGATGTCATGATTGGTGTTCAATCTTTTCTTACACTTGGATACAACTAAATTGTGTTTTCCGAGAAAGCACTAAATTCAAGTTGATTTTGCGTCATTGATTGCCCTTCAGCGGAATTATAAACAACATGGGCTGGGGAAGTTTTAAAAATATCACTGCTCATCCTTTATTCACTGATCACTATACTCTATGACTGCAAACTGCATTCACTGAGTGTTGCCTATGCTAATGTCACCATAGATTTATCTTCCTTAATTGCTAAGCTTCTATAACGTCTGTATCGAAGAGGCTAACTAAAGTTTCATGGTGTTAGGTAACTTGATAGGTTATTATCAAGTTACTTTACAGCAGCAGTTATTGACACAACTGAATTAGACTAGGGAGGGAATGGGAACTTTATTTTAGAATATCAAAAGTAAGTCAAAGGGGGAAAACAGAAAGAAGATTAGACAAACCTGTATATGTGGATACGCTGTTGCAGATAGGAAATGGTTATAAGAGAATAGGATTGTTTGCTTGTGGAAGTACAAGGATCATGATTGTTGAAGCTGTTATCTGGTAGTATCTTTAACTCCTTTTTCATTGGTTCAGATATTAGGAGCTACTTTTTGCCTTTTTACTCTTGCATATGTTTTCCTGAAGTACTAGCCAATAAAATTTTTTTAACGCAGTGCTTGTTTGAGTTCCATGATAGAATAAGGAATTTACTGTTATTATTCTCTTTTTAAGATGTTTCTTTAATTCTTAAACTAAACTTCCATGTTGCATTTGAGAGGTCACTGAGGCTGATTCTACTCTCTTTGATGGTCGCATGCCAAGTCCATCCTGAATGCTCAGTCTTTCTGTACTGTGATCGGGCCATGTTTAACAAAATTTGCTTGCAATTGTAATCTTGAAAATTGACCCTCTCTTTCTCATATAAAACCAATAAAATGGTTAAATCACAAATAATTCATTTATTTTAAATGAGATTTGTGTTGGAAATATATATTTTTTGCATACGTAAATATGGATAATTTTATTAGAAAGAAACGCTCATTATCTCTCCTGGAATTCTTTTATTTTGCTTTCTCATGGAGATAAATGGTTCTTGTGATCTAGTTATCAGCATGATGTTTAGGAAATCAAAAACACGATTAATTTAAACTCACTTTGAACATGCCTTTTCTTCCTTAGTTAAACGTCTTAGAGTTATTTGTAGATGATTCTCAATTTAGAATGTCAGTTATCTGATTGGAATTGTCTTAAATATGCAGAAAACATAATAACCAATGAATATTGTCTAATAAATCAGATATAAAAATTTCCATAGATTCCATTTATTTGTGCTGCATCTTTGTCAATTTTAGTATTCCTGAAGGGTTGTCAATTAAATTTTATAATCATCTTCTCTGGTGCTTGTCACATGTTTGCTGTTATACCTGTTCTTCTTACTCGTAGAGCAAAGCTTATACGTGTCCATGTGTTGTTTCCTTCTGAACTCTATATGATCTCAAATGCCTCTATCAATTTAACTTATGGAAAAGCTGCCTCCATTTTCAGTTCAAGAAGCATGAACTCTCCATCCACCCAGTTTGTACCTTCAAGAAGGATGGTTATCTATGAGCCTATCCACCAGATTGGGACGTGTGGAGAAAATTTTAAGAGTAGTGTTAATCCACATACATCTTCATCACTGATTGTCGAAGCAGATTACAAGATGGAGAATGAGGTGAAAATTTTGGAGATATTATTCTTTGCTTTGTTGTTAAAAAAATATTTATCTGATTTTGGAGATAAGTAACCTTTGTTATTTGAATTTTCCAGTCTGAGACTGGGTCACATGAAATGCTCGCACCTTCTAATAAGTATGACCAAGAAGCAACTAAACCTATTGATAAGGTAAGTTTGAATTGTACATGGTGCTTAATTTTTATTTCTTTTCTCATTTTAGTGGATTAAATATTGTTCTGGATCATGATGTACGATATTGGATAGATTGTATCTATTGGTTTTTTGAAAGATTCTATTTTGGAATTTAAAAAGATGGTATTACTTTCAGTTCTAGACTTTTAGGTTCCATTCCATTCCCCTGATCATTTCGTAGGGCATGCAGATTTCAGCCATCCTATGCACATTCTTTATCTTGCAAACAAGCAAGCTATATTCTTGCCGTCACAGATTTCTAATGTACTTTTTCCCATTTTTCTTCCTTCCGAATCATATTCTTGTGTTTCCTAAAAGAGTAGTGGCTTCTAGTATTTAGAAATCTTGCAGTTCTGAGATTTGGTCAATGTGTGGAAGCTTTTAATTTTTTTAAGACGAGTCTTGGAAAGCAATTGTGGTGTTTTTCCATTAGTTCATGCTAATGGCATGGATGTTTTGTAATTTTCTAATGTTAGCCTGGAGATATTTTTATTTTCCACTAGCTAGCCGCCTACTCTTTTGTTAATTTCTAGGCTTGTATGCGGCTGTGCGTAGCTCAATGATCTCCCCTTCTTCATTAACATGCATATTATCTGATCAATCTAATTTAAATGGAAAAATTATGTGTACCTCAACCTCAAAGCAGTTCGATTCGTAGCTGCTAAGTGTCGTATTAATTGTTTTAAGTTTGTTGATGATCTGTTTACCTTAAATAGGGGTCTAATCTGTTTGTGCATTTTACCTTTGATACCTATAGATACAAAGACGGCTTGCACAAAACCGTGAGGCTGCTCGTAAAAGCCGTTTGCGGAAAAAGGTAAGATGGATATGGATGTGTGCTGAAACAGATGGCCAGAAGGCTACATGTGAATTGTTGTAATAACTTGATTTGGCATTGCCTTTCAGGCATATGTTCAACAGTTAGAACATAGTCGTTTAAAGTTGATTCAATTGGAGCAAGAGCTTGAACGAACGAGCCAACAGGTTTGAAGAAGATTAATATCATTCTATTTTTTCTTTTTTTGTGATTTTAAAAATGTTTAAAACCACTTAAGCAATAAACCTTTATTGCAGGGTCTTTATATGGGTGGTGGGTTAGAAGGTGGTCATCTTGGATTCTCTGGAGGAGCAAACTCAGGTTTGTTGTCAAAACACTAGCAGTTACTGTTATTACTTTTGAACTCCTCCTTCGAAATATTGCTTTGTCTTGTTGAAATTATATAAGAATTTTTAGTTGTGCCAGTATCTGACATTTCATACCGTATGAATGCTTGTACTTTGAGACTTACAATTCATGTCTTGTTTCTATTTTATGTGGTTAGATTGATGTTCAGATTAAGTGTTACATGTTTTCTGAAATAAAGCATGAATTTTGTATTTGAAAATTATTGCTTACCAATTATTTGGGAAAAACCTTTTTAATCAAAATTTATTGGAACATATTCTCAACACACAGAATAATGCCCAAGTTGAAGTCATATATTGCTAATATTGTTCTGTGATATCCTTCTATTGGATACTTTTTTTTTGCCCCCATCTATTCTTTGTATTCTTGCTCCTCTAAACATTATATATTTCCTAATCTGCTAATCTTCTATGAGCACCAATATGTGCACCCGAAAGCATTAAACCCCCTGCACCTTAGTGAAGAATAACTTCACAAGAAACCAACATGAGCAAGCCATTTCTTGTCTTCTGAGAAAAGGCATTTAAACTTTTTCTCGAATTGCAGTTGACTTTATTTCCTCACGAGTAAAAATCTCGACAGATTTCACTTTGTTTATTGGAAGTTACAAGTTTTTCAAGAGAAGTTACATATTGTTTATAATAAGACCCTAACTTCATTTAGGGGTTAATTTCACACCTCTAGAGAGAAGCTGCTTAAAATTTTCTCATCTTATCGTATTTCTGAAGCCCACTTTTCTGATATTGATAAACTTTAGCTGTCTTTAACTCTTCATGAGTGTGTAGTTCTTTTCACATATATTGATTTGACACCTTATGAAAAAATCTGTTTCAACTTTTCTCAGCTCGTCACATCTTTGGAGCCCACTGGGGTGCACGGGGTCTGTGTCACAGTCTTGGAGTTGAGTTAAAAATCTTATATTGATTGTATATTAGAGTTGATTATCGGATATAAAGATTTACACATTTTTTTTCTTATGAGATTTTTTTGTGGGATAAAATCATGTGATCAGAGGGGTCATGTGGATAATAAATCAAAAATGTGTGAATCGTGATAGGTAGGCTATTCAGAGATGTCGAATTAGTGTATGCCTGGATCTTAGAGGTTCGTGTGCTTGGAGGTTGAGTCTCGACCCGTAACAAGTGGTATCAAAACCAGCTCTGGGAGTACTAACGATGTGCCATCAAAGATGATGGCCCCTCATTGGAGTAGGGGGGAAGTCATGGTTCTGGAGTAGAGTTAGGAATCCCACATCGGTTGTATACTAGAGTTGGTCATGGGATATAAGAGTTCACACATTGCCCCTTTTGTGAGAGACCAGAAGGGCTAGAGTGGACAATACCTCACAATGGTGTGAACTGTGATAGGTAGGCTGATTTGGGATGCTGGATGAGTACATACTTAGATCCTAGAACCATGCGAATCCAGAGGTTGAGTCTCGACCTATGACAGTTTGCCTATCTTTTGCTACATCTTTTCACATATGCTTGAAAATTATATAGCTTATTGTTTGAATAAGCTATTAGAAACTACATTCTTTATTTTGTAGACAACATATTATTATTATTATTATTATTTATTTATTCTCTTTTTTTCTTTTTCTGCTAGCGGCTCTGACAGCCGCCTATAACTACATTGCCAGCAGCCTTGACAACACCGACAATCGTTCTGATAGCCTGTGGCTGCCTTAATCCTAGGTGACCAAAATCCCAGATTTTTTGGGATTTTGATCTTTTTTCTGCTTTATAAATAGAGCAATGAATCCGAAAATGAAAGAAAAAGGAGGAGACCCTGCCAAAAAAATAGTTTCTAGAATAAAAAAAAATTTTCTTTATGCCCTAAAAAAAAAAAACACAGTTCTCCCCATAAAGAGGAGCCTCAGTGCCAAAAGCCACCTACACCAAAGAAAAAAAAGATAGTTAGTGTGGGTTTTCAAAAATTACAAAAAAAAAAGAGAGAGAACTCAAGAACTTTAAACCCTGCTCTACGCTGATCGGGGTGGTTTCTCACAAAAAGGAGGCTGGATCTAGAACAAGGAGGTTGAGTAAAATTTTTAAGGTTTTTTTTTTACGTTTTTTGATCATTGGCGTTCATTGACAACGACCATCGGTAGTGACCACAGGTGGTGGCTGACAGGAGTCTGGCATCGGATTCTGGCAATGCCAGAGAGTGTTATTTTTTAGAGTTGAAAATTGTTTTTTGGAAGAAGGTTGAAATGAATTAAAAAAAAAAGTTGACTTTATATAAAAAGCCAAAGCCCAAAACGACATCATTTTGGACCACGAAGGATTCACGCGTGGACCCGAATTTGACCCCGGATCCATTCAACCTGACCCATTACTCGCTTTTGCCTTAGCCCAAGATCGGTTCAGTTGAACCGGTATCAAACCGCTAGTGAATCGGTTTGGATCGGTCAGAACTGTTGAACCGCCAAATCAATCAGACGTGATCGAGTTACCGAATCGGCCTAGACCTGCATTGACCAGACTGTTGATCGATCTGATTCATGTTAAAAAAATTTTTTTATTGAATTAAAAATTTTTTTTTTTTGTTATTTAAAATTTTATTATTAATATTTAAGCATGTTAAAATATATTTAAATTCGTTAGAATAAATTTTTATTGTTTTATGATAATAATTAATAAAAATAAATAATGAAATATATAGAAAAAATTTGTGATAATTTTGTTATTTTTTAAAATAAACTTTATAATAATAAAATAATAAATAATGTAAGAAAAAAGAAAATTTTTATCTGATGATGAAATTCAAAAGTACTCCAAATAGTGATACTTACGAAATTTTTAGGTAAAAATATTTTTTTTAAATACTATCAATGTATTGAAGTATTTATAAAATTTTTTTGATACAATAAAAATTTTCCTTTTATAAAAACTAGTAAACAAAAATTAACTAATAAATTAAAAATAAGGTGATAAAAAAATGAGAAAAAGAAAATTTTATCTAATGATAGGATTTTAAGAATATTTCGAGTAGAGATGCTTTAAGAAATCCCTAGGTGAGAAGATTTTTTAAATATTACCAGTGTATTGAAATATTTATAGAAAATCTTCAATAAAATAAAATTTTTTTCTTAAAAAATCCAAAATAATAATAATAAATAATAAAAATCAATAATAAAATGTGTGCATTAACATATTAGCATTTTTGCATTGCATGCACAACATAATTTTTACAAAAAATAAATCTGAATCTTCGAGGATGAGATTCTAAAGTATTCCGAGAAGCGATGCTTAAAATCTTTAGGTGAGAAAATGTTATTCTAATGTTACTGACGTACTGGAACATTTTAAGAATTATTTCGATAAAAAAGTTTTAATTTATTTTTCTTCAATAAAATTTGAACACTAAATAAGAAAAAATCAAATAACAAAAAAATTTCAACAAACAAAGAAAATCATGAATTTTGTTTTTCAAATACTTAAAATAAGACTGATTTTATTAAAATCAATGGATAACACATAGTTAAGTGGTACCGTTTTTAAACGGGCGCTGTGGGGGTGCTAATCCTTCCCCACATGTAACCGACTCCTGAATCTAGACTATTTCACAGACCATAAAATTATCTTTTAAATAAATTTTAATTAATTTTAAAATCTTATTAAACGGATAAATTTTAATAGGTGGCCAATCGCACCTAGCCAAAAAAGATTGGTGATGACTTCATATTTTCTTTTTTTCAAATTCGTTGAGCAGACATAAAACCGTTATGACAACTTGGCGACTCCACTAGGGACGTCATTTATTTTCGAGAGCTAGGTCAAAATTAACTACATGTTATCCTTGAATTTTGATTTAAACAGTCTTAATCGGTTTCTTAGATTTTTGTTTTTCACTTTCAATAAAAAAAAGGGTAAAAAATAAAACAAAAAGAAAAAATTCACACACATTTCTTTTACTATGCCTCTTATGCTTTATTTTTTTGTATATATTACTCTTGATAGATTAGGAAACATGTACACATACAATGACATGATACACCTCAATGCATGAGCTCTATACCTAGGCTTTGTCCCTTATAGGAGGAAGTAAAATATCTATGCCCTCGTGAGGTGATAACCTCCGCAATGGCAAGCGAAGTACTTTCACTCAAATTGAACTTTTTTCGTTCGTAGCCTATAATGGGTGAGGATCGAGGTACCTTACTAGTCCAGTGTGGACGACAGTAAAGAACAATTTGAGAACATTTAGATGCATGACAACCTGAACCAAGCATGTAATAAGCCATAAGAAACTAACCTTAGGTAGAGCCATGCCCACCCTCATGTAGAAAATAGCTAGGTCTAGAATGTGTAAGAATAAAAGTTGTGTGTAATACAAAACAAAACAAAAAAAAATATTTTTTAATCTCAAACCGCATCTTCACACTAACTCAATTTTGTTTACATTAATCATATCATACAATTATGCATCAAGATATTTGCTCTAGGACATCTTTCTCCTAAGAAACCTTCATAGATCCTAAAGAACTATAGATTGCTCAAATCTCATGTAACAAAAGTTGTATGGAATTAATGAGAATTTCTAGTGTTGAAATTTGTCCAAAAGCAAATATCTTCCACTTGCATTCATACATTATGTGCACCATTTTTTTTAAAAAAATCAAAAATCAAAAAAATCAAAAATCAAAAAATCAAAAAAATCAAAAATAAAAAAAATAATTCTGATTTTAAAAATTTATGATAATAAAAGTTCAAAAACAGCTCGCCCACTAAAAATTTTGACTTAACCTACTTGTCATTCATACAAAGCTCAAACAAGAATCATGGAACAAGAACAGGCTAGTCAATTTGAGAGGATGGAGAAAGCTCAAGAAGAACTCAAAAAAGATATTGATAAGATAATGGACATGCTCAAGAAACTTGATAAGAGAAAAGTAGTGGAAGGAAATTTAAGCTTTCAAGGTAATTGCCAGACATGGTGGATCCTGTTTACCCACCAGGGTTTGAGCCACGATTGACCCGACCTTCTCAAAGAACCAGAGTACAAATTTTTACTCCCGGTGAATATTCCAATCTTTATCTAGAAATGACATTCACACCTGCTCTTGGACAATTCTAAAATATTGTCAATCCTGTTATGATGGAAAAATCACCCGAGCCAATTATGGTTCTTGATTTGGATGCTCATAAAGAGAAAAAAAAGATAGGGATAAAGACACTTGAAAAAGTAAAAGATGCTAGTGCCCAACAAAAGATGAAATTATTAGAAGAAAGACTTATAGCCGTGGAGTGAATGAATTTTTATGGCTCCACAGATGCAACCGAGCTTTGTTTGGTCCCTGACGTTATCATTTCACCTAAATTTAAGGTCCTTAAATTTAAAAAATACGATGGCACAAAATACCTAATGACTTATGTTATCATGTATTATCGTAAGATGATGACACATGCTCGTGACGAGAAGTTGTTAATACACATATTTCAAGATAACCTTACGAGATTTATAGCTAGATGGTATGTTCAACTAGATAGGACTCGTATTCATTTTGGTAAAAGCTCATAAGGGCATTTCTTACATAATATCAGCATGTTATGAATCTAGCTCCAAATCATCTATCTTTATAGGGTATGAAAAAGAAAGCAACTGAGAGCTTCAAAAAATATGCACAGAGATGGAGGAATATGGTCGCACAAGTACAACTTCCCCTCACTAAGAAAATAATAATTATCTTGTTTGTAAATACTCTAAAAACATTATACTATGAGAGATTGATAGGTAATATAACCAAAAACTTTACAGATATGATGATATCATGTATTGTCATAAGATGATGACACATGCTAGTGATGAGAAGTTGTTAATATATGTATTTCAAGATAACCTTACGAGATCTGTAGCTAGATGGTATGTTCAACTAGACAGGACTCGTATTCATTTTGGTAAGAGTTCACAAGGGCATTTCTTACAAAATATCAGCATGTCATGAATCTAGCTCCAAATCAGCTATCTTTATAGGGTATGAAAAAAAAAACAACTGAGAGCTTCAAAAAATATGATGGAAGAATATGATCCTACAAGTACAACCTCTTCTCACTAAGAAAAAATAACTATCTTATTTGTAAATACTCTAAAAGTATCATACTATGAGAGATTGATAAGTAATGCAACCAAGAACTTTACCGATATGGTGATATCAGGTGAGATTATTGAGAATGTCATAAAAAATGACAAGCTCGATGCAGGAGAGATAAGCGAAGCAAAAAAAGGTGAAGTCCCCTAAAAGAAAGAAAATGAAACCCAAGCAATAAACTATGTGGGGCAACAGTTCGAAAGTTTCACTTTATACCCTACACCAATGTACCAAACCCATTATCCTCCCATAAATAACGTTAAATCCATCCCTTATTCTTGTCAACTATATCAACTACTACAACAACCAGTTTATCCACCCTAATTTTAGTCATCTTTTTAGACTTTCAACTATTCATACAACCATTTTACTGCATCTTTCATATCAGAACAAAGATCCAATCTAAGTAATGATCCGAGAGGCCTAAGAAATACCTAAAAAAGAATCACTTTGGATCTGATTCCCATATCTTACACAGAATTGTTACCTCAACTTATCCAGAATCAACTTTTGGAACCTTTGCATCTAGAGCCCTTTTAACGACATTACCCAAAATGGTATGATCCTAATACAATATGTGATTACCATAATGAAAATTAGGGTCACTCAACAGAGAACTGTCTCGCATTGAAATATAAGGTTAGAGATCTCATTAAAGTTGGAAAAATAGAATTTGAAACTGACAATGATTATCGTATTGCTGAAAACTCTCTACCTTAATATATTGGAAAAGAGATGAACCAAAAGTGTTAAGGCATTGATGCGATAGACATATAAGGAATTGGAGAATGATTCTACGGTTGTTTTTTGGAAATGATGGTTACTTCATTTGGTATTATAAAGAGGTGGATTGATTCAAAATAAAAAGTATGCCCCTTTTGGTTTCTTTTTCACTTCGGTATTAGACATGCATATGAACTTCATGACTTGTATGAAAGTTAAATTTGAATGCTAATTAAGAGAATCTTTTTTTTCTTTTTTGGCTCAAGTTTTTAAAAAATAAAAAAATTCTTTTTCTCGTCATAATAAAAAGTCTTAAAAAAATTGGTGGTCGTTATTATGAACCTATCCAAATAAAATATTCCCATGTCCTAAAACTCACTTGAAAAAAACCTTAATGCTTCAAAGGATACAAGTCTGAACTTTGAGATACTTCTCGTCAAGACAACAAACACTGAAATGATCAATTTGAAAAAACCTTCTAAGTTCCTTGAAAATAAGACTAATATGATGCTTTTTTTTTTTTTTATCTAGATGATTGGTGAGTTGATATGTGTCAAGACTATGCTTCAAACAAAAAGTCATAGCCACGAATACACAACACACCTTTTTATCTAAAGGGCATGTTGACAAAAGAGAATGATTGTCCCAAAATTACCAAGTTCATGCCACTATCTAATTTGGTGATGATGTGCACAATTGGGACCTAAATAAACCCTTTCAACTTGATATAAAACAAAGATTGGTTGTCATATGAGTTGTAAAAAAAAAAACAAAAAAATAAAAAATATTGATGGTTACATCATGCACTTTGGATATTCAAACGATCCAAAAAAAAAAAGAAAAAAAAGAAAAAAAAGGTGATAAAAATAAATTTTAGGAATCACTCTTCAGTATAAGTAACTAGGCTTGAGATGATAAATGACCATTTTTTTCATCCTTTCATAAAAAAAATTATCCATTTGTTACCCATTTGAGCCTAGTGAATTCTTTCTAAATGAACCTTCATCAAGAATCATTTTGCACATTAAGAGAAAAATACAAATGAAGATTCATATGATGAAGTCATTCTTCGACAACAAAGGAAGAATGCCTTAAGTTGTAAGGGTAAATGTCAAACAAATTGAGTTTTAAAAATATACAAAAAAAAAAAAAACAAAAGAAAACAAAGAGAAGAAAGAAAAAGAGAAAAAGAGAATGAGATGATTGGATGTTATGATTGAAGAAATAAAAAGAAAGAATGTCCAAAAGACAACCCTTCACATGATATGAAATGATCTTTAGTCTGATCACCTTCAAATACATGTTTTAGGCCTATTTATCCATTCCTTCAGAATCTCAAACCCTGGCCTATATTACATACCTTGAAAAGTCTATTTTGATTAAACATGGACACTTAAACTGAAAAATTTATTCCTTGCAGAATCTTCATGACCAATTTTATTTTTATCTATTTTATTTACAAGTTTTTCTTTTTCACAAAAGTACTTAAGTGCACGATGAAATCATCAAAAAAAAGAAAAAAAGAAAAAATAAGAGAAAAGTAAAAAATAAAAGCTCTAAGGTGAAAAAAAAAGAAGAAGGCAGTCTAGAGTAAGAATGAGATTGCAACATAAAAACTCATTGCAACCGATGATTGAGATAGAAAATCTTGGCCTTTTCCCAATATGATCTTGAATTTACCACAGCTAGTCTTGACATATATTAAAATATCACATTATGATACTAAAAAGAGTGTAAAATCTGATTTAACCACAAAAGAACCTTCCAAAAGAATTTGTTGTTAAGCCTGGATAAAAATTTAATTTTTCATATCAAGTTGTGAAGTCTTTTTGACAATTAATCATCCAAGTCATTTGAGAAAATTGCCATTCTGTTTAGATATGTGCATAATAATTATCATCATTTTTTTAGAGACTTAAGGTCACATTGTTTCATAGAGGTTGACTAAGGCAAATTTTTTTTGTTTTGAAAATTTTGACATTAAAATAAAATGTTTTTAAGGAAGAAAAATAAAATGAAGAAAAATTTTTTGAGGAAAATAAATGGGCAATATAGGAATACAAAAGTATGTTTAATCGGTTGCGTTTTACCATGGTTCAATGGCTCATTTTTTTCAATTCATCAAGTTTGAATTGGTCATATGCATGTTCGATTTGAAGATGAAAAAATGAAAAAAAAATTGAGAAATCCAAATTGAGAAGAAAAAAAGTGAAATTGATGAAAAATGTACAGCAAAGAAAGGATTTGGAATTGAGATAGAAGATTTAGGATTGAAAAAAAAAGAAAACTTTGAAGAAAAGAAGATTTTGGGCAGTAGCATATCTTGACCTTTTTTTAAAAAAAAATTGAGCATTTGAACCTTTTGACATTGCATTTGCATCATTAGCTTGTCCTTCATTGTAAAGCATATGTGTATTGGTATGTTTGGAAAGGATATTTGCATTTCATGTGCATCATTTTAAGAAAAGACATTTGTATTTCATTTTAAGAAAAGAGATTTGCATTTGCATCATCATTTTAAGAGAAGACGTTTGCATCATAATGGTATTCACCAATTTTGGAAGCATTAAAGAAGAAAAAAAAAGGGCAAAAACATATTCAAAAGATTAAAAAATTTAAAGAATTTCAATGAGATGGCATAAAATGAGATCTTTAAGACCAATTTAGTTGGCAAAAAAGTTGTTAACTCAGTGAAATTGGCAGTATTCAAGAAAAATATTATGATAAATTATTCTTGGTGATGATATTCGAGTATTAAAGTATGAATTTCATTTTCTTGGTGGTGATATCCAATACATTTTCAAAATTACTTGGTGGTGATATCCAAGTTTAAAGTTTGAATTTGCATATTTTCGGGGGTGATATTTGTACATAAAAAAAAAATTCATTTACATTTTCTCGGTGGTGATATCCGAGTGTCAAGATCTGAATTATATTTTTTCAGTGGTGATAACCAAATGTCAAGGTTTGAATTGCATTTTTTCCCGATGGTGATATCTGAATGTCAAGATTTGAATTGTATTTTTTCGGTGGTGATATCTGAATGTCAAGGTTACCAAGGTTTGAATTACATTTTTTCCTAGTGGTGATATATGAATGTCGAGGTTTGAATTGCATTTTCTCGGTGGTGATATCCGAGTATCGAGGTTTGAATTTTATTTTCTCAATGGTGATATCTGAATGTCAAGGTTTGAATTCATTTCCTCGAGGTGATATCCGAGTATTAAAGAGTGATTTATATTTTTTTGATGGTGATATTTGAGTTTCCTTCGATGGCGATATATGAAGTCATTTGCATATTCTCGGTAGTAATATCCGAGTGTTAATGTTTGAATTGCATTTTCTCGATGGTGATATCCGAGTGTCAAGATTTGAATTACATATTCTCGGTGGCGATATCCGAAGCCATTTGCATATTCTCAGTGGTGATATCCGAGTGTCAAGGTTTGAATTGCATATTCTCAATGGCGATATCTAAAGTCATTTGCCTTTTCTCACTGGTGATATCCGAGTGTCAAGGTTTGAATCGCATTTTCTCGATGACGATATTCGAAGTCATTTACATTTCTCGATGGTGATATCTGAGTGTCAAGGTTTGAATCGCATATTCTTGGTGGTGATATCCGAAGTCAATTTACCTTTTCTTGGTGGTGATATCTGAGTGTCAAGGTTTGAATTGCATTTTTCAGTGGGGATATCCGAAGTCATTTGCATATTCTCAGTGGTGATATCAGAGTGTTAAAGCTTGAATTACATTTTTTCAATGATGATATCTGAGTTTCTTTCGGTGATGGTATCCGAAGTCATTCACATATTCTCGGTGGTGATATTCAAGTGTTAAAAAATCATTTGGAGTTTTTCAATGGTGATATCCGAAGTCATTAACATCTTCTCAGTGGTGATATCTAAGATTAAGTCCCCTTTTATGGTAATATTCGAAGTTATGTTTCAAAAAAAAATTTTAAAGTTATTGAGCCCCTGCTTAGAGGAGCTTTCCCAAGATGATGAATTTTAAACTTTTGAGCCTCTGGTTAGAAGAGCTTTTCCAAGATGAAAATTTTAAAGTTGTTGAGCTTCTGCTGAGAGGAGCTTTTTTAAGATAAATTTATAAAGTTGTTAAGCCTTTACTGAGAGGAGCTTTTTCAAGATGGATTTTTAAAGTTATTGAGCCTCTACTGAGAAAAGTTTTTCCAAGATGAATTTTAAAGTTGTGTGAGCCTCTGTTGAGATGAACTTTTTTAAGATGAAATTTTAAAGTTATTGAGCCTCTACTGAGAGGAGCTTTTCTAAGATAAATTTTAAAGTTGTTGAGCTTTTTTTTTTCAAGATAAATTTTTAAAGTTGTTGAGCCTCTGCTGAGAGGAGCTTTTTCAAGATGGATTTTTAAAATTGTTAAGCCTCTGCTTATAGGAGCTTTTTTTAACGATGAATTTTTAAAGTTATTGAGCCTTTACTTAGAAGAGTTTTTTCAAGATGAATTTTTAAAGTTGTTGAGCTTCTGCTTAGATGAGCCTTTTCCAAGATGAATTTTAAAAGTTGTTAAGCCTTTGATTGGAGGAGCTTTTTAAATTAAAAAAAAAGGTTTTATGCTTAATGTTTCTTCTTTTCGAATAAAATGGTTGTCTATTTGTCTGTCTTATTCTTAATTCTCAAAAATAGGCAAAGAGGGACAGCTGTAAACAACATTTTTTTATTATTATATTTATTTATTTATTTTCTTTTTTTTTCTTTTTCTGGTAATGGCTCTGACAGTCGCCTATAGTTGCATTACCAGTAGTCCTGACAGCCATCGACAGCTGTTCTAATAGTCGATGGCAGCCTTAATCCTAGGCCACCAAAATCTCAGATTTTCTAGGATTTTGGTCTTCTTTTCACTCTATAAATAGAGCAATGAATCCGAAAATGAAAGAAAAGGGAGGAGACCCTGCAAAAAAAAAAGTTTCCAGAATAAAAAAATTTTCTTTCTACCCAAAAAAAAAACCAAAATAAAAAAACACAATCATCCCCGTAGGAAAGAGCCTCAACGCCAAAAGCCACCTGCACCAAAGAAAAAAAAGATAGTTAGTGTGGGTTTTCAAAAATTACAAGAAAAAAGAAAGAGAACTTAAAAACTTTAAACCTTGATCTACGCCGATTGGGGTGGTTTCTCACAAAAGGGAGATTGGATCTAGAATGAAGAGGTCGAGTAGAATTTTTGAGGTTTTTCTTGACGGTTTTCGATCACTAATGACCATCAACAGCGACCGCTGGCGGTGGCTGACAGGGCAGTCTGGCGCCGGATTCTGGGAAGGCTAGAAAGTATTTTTTTTTTTTTTGAGTTGAGAATTTTTTTTGGAAGAAGGTTGAAATGAATTAAAAAAAAGTTGACTTTATATAAAAAGCCAAAGCCCAAAATGACACCATTTTGGAGCAGGAAGGATCCGCGCGTGGACCCAGATCCGACCCGAGATCCTTGTAACCTGACCCGTTACCCGCTTCTACCTCAGCCCAAGACTGGTCCAGTTGAACCGGTATCGAACCACTAGTGAACTGGTTTAGACTGGTCAAAACTGTTGAACTACCGCACCAAGTCGTCGAACCGGCCTAAACTCATATTTGACCAAACTGTTGACCTGTCCAGTCCAAGTAAAATTTTTTTTTTGTTGAATTTTTTTAAAAAGTTTTATTTTTGTTATTTTAAATTTTATTATTAATATTTAAGCATGTTAAAATATATTTAAATTCACTAAAATAAATTTTTGTTGTTTGATAATAATAAGTAATGAAATATATAGAAAAAATTTGTGATAATTTCGTTATTTTTTAAAAATAAACTTTATAATAATAATAAAATAATAAATAATGTAAGGAAAAAGAAAATTTTTATTTGATGATGAGATTCAAAGGTACTCTGAGTAGCGATACCTACAAAATTTTTAGGTAAGAAGATTTTTTTTTAAATACTACCAGTGTATTGGAGTATTTATAAAAAATTTTTGATACAATAAAAATTTTCTTTTTATAAAAACTAGTAAACAAAAATTAACTAATAAATTAAAAATAAGGTGATAAAAAAATGAGAAAAAAAATTTTATCCAATGACGAGATTCTAAGAGTATTCTAAGTAAAGATGCTTTAAAAAATTCTTAGGTGAGAAGATTTTTTAAATATTACTAGTGTATTGAAATATTTATAAAAAACTTCAATATAATAAAAATTCCTCTTTTCTTCAAAAATTCAAATAAATAATAATAATAATCAATAATAAAATATGTGCATGAACATATTAGCATTTTTGCATTGCATGCACAACATGATTTTTACAAAAAATAAATCCGAATCTTCGAGGATGAGATTCTAAGGTATTTCGAGAAATGATGTCAATGAAATCTCTAGGTGAGAAAATGTTTTTAATGTTACAAACGTATTGGAACATTTTAAGCATTATTTCGATAAAAAGATTTTAATTTATTTTTCTCAAATAAAATTTGAACACTAAATAACAAAAAATCAAATAACAAAAAAATTTCAACAAACAAAGAAAATCAAGAAAATTATTTTTCAAACACTGAAAATAAGATTGCTTTTATTTAATCAATGGATAACATATAGTTAAGTGGTACTGTTTTTAAATGGGCGTTGTGAGGGTGTTAATCTTTCCTCATGTGTAACCGACTTTTGAATCCAGACTGTTTCGCAAACCATAAAATTATCTTTTTAATAAATTTTAATTAATTTTAAAATCTTATTAAACGGATAAATTTTAATATGTGGCAAATCGCACATAGCAAAAAAAGATTGGTGACGATTCCATATTTTTCTATTTTTCAAATTTGTCGGATGGACACACAAAACCGTTACGACATATTTGTGTGCTAGAAAGGCATTTTAAGGCTGTTGATATTGATAGTGTAATTGTCACACCATCTTGAAAGTTTTTTGTATGATATAAAGCTTTATTGACAACTCTCTAATGTGTTAAATGTGATCTTTGTTCTATAATTATCTATGGTGCCTTTTTCTTCTCATTACAAGTTAATCTTTATTCTTTGATGTTTTCAATGATTAGCCCATTTTAGGGATTCTGCAGGGGTTGCTGCATTTGAGATGGAATACGGACATTGGATGGAAGAACAAAACAGACAAATATGTGAACTCAGGACCGCTTTGAATGCCCATATAAGCGATATAGAGCTTGGCATACTTGTGGAAAGTGGCCTGGGCCACTATTCTGAACTTTTCCGCCTGAAATCAACTGCTGCAAAGGCTGATGTTTTCTATGTGATGTCTGGCATGTGGAAAACATCAGGCGAGCAATTTTTCTCATGGATTGGAGGGTTTCGCCCTTCAGAACTTCTTAAGGTGATGCATACTTTAGTTTAATTAACTGTAGATCATGCATTCCTTTTTTCATATAGGTCTTTTGAGGGAAGAACCTATAGCAGAGGATCTAACTGCAAATTCTTTCTGCACGGTGGCACTGATGAAATTTAAATGAATGACTATATTATTTTGATTTTTGACTTATTTATATGTGGATGTATGTGCAAATAATGTCTATAGATAATAATGTCAAACTTTTGGATTTTTTTTTTTGCTTAATAAAAAACGGTTTCAAGTTTTTTTATTATTATTTTTGAATCTCAAAAGTTGTGGAAACAATGCTTACTAAACTAATATATTCTCTCTGTTTATCTTGCTTTTTCTTCAGTCAATAGGTCTATCTTGACTTGATCAATATAGAGCCCTTTCTCTCTCCTCAATTGTTCATATCATTTTTGGTTAGAGAATTGCAACTATATCTATTCCTTGCAATGCGTTTAACATTTGCTGTTATATTGACTCATCAAGGGGTTATTATGTTCTTCTGAATGCTTTTCTGTTGATCCAGACAGATCTCTTTTAGTTATTAACATGTTCATCCTGCAATCAATATTTTAGTTATCCTAAAAGAGACTGCTAAGTCCATACTAGAAACCCCCTCCCCTCCCCTTGGTGCATATACAAACAATAAACAGTTATGTACAATGATTTTCTATGACAATCTTTTGTAATTACTCCCTTTTAGGGTTTTGCAGTGTTATTTATCTCCAACAAAATATTAGTTTCCTGGCATAAACACTAACTTGGCCAATTGTAACTCTAATATTGCTTCTGTTTGGTCTTTCTTTGCTCGTGATTACAGCATCATTGGGCACATTGATTAATCAATGCTTCTTTAACGAAGTAACTCTGTCCTTTAATCAATGCTTCTTTAGCAAAGTAACTCTGTACTTCCATGTTACTTGAAAGACATAATTTCTTGTATTTTTCATTGGAATTCTTGTCCAAGTTCTATTGCTAAATGTAGAATAATATTTGCTTATTATGTTGATTGCAGGTGCTTGTGACTCAGCTTGACTCCTTGACAGAACATCAATTCTTGGAAGTTTGTAACCTGAAACAATCATGTCAGCAGGCAGAAGACGCGCTTTCGCAAGGTATGGAGAAACTCCAGGAAACTGTGTCTGCAACTGTAGCAGCTGGTCAGCTGGGCGAAGGTATTTACATTCCTCAGGTGGCTACTGCAATGGAAAAGTTAGAAGCTCTAGTCAGCTTTGTGAACCAGGTAATAATTGCATCATCCCATGGTGACTCACAAGGGTTTATCAGCAAGAACATTTCACAGATAGTTTTTTCTCTGCGTTTGCTCTCCTTTTCATAGTCCTTATAGTGTACCCATCAATTGGTTCTCCATCCATTCGTTTGAAGTGAAATTATAATAGCTAACTCAAGGGTTTTTAATCGTACTTGTTTCTTTTGCATTTCAAAATGATGTCTAACAATATATGCTGCACCCGCTATGACGAGTATCTTATTTCGGAAAACCTAGGGATTCCCAGACCTATGGGTCCCAAACTGTGCTGGTCTTGGTCAATGGATTTATTGTTGTGAACTAGGTTGGTGACAACCATTTCAGTTCAATTAGAGAAGGTAATCGGAGTCACAAAGTATGTGCACAACATGGTCCTATTTTCTAAAACTGAGTTTAGAAGAATTTATTACTTTAAAATCTACATAATAAATTTTATTAATGTTTTGATAACCAAAAAAAAAAAGGCATCTGCGTGATGTTTTCAAGTTTCAACTAATGTCTGATATTTTTCTATATGCAGGCGGACCACCTTCAGCAGGAAACACTGAATCAGATGTCTCGCATCCTAACAACTCGCCAGGCAGCTCGAGGCTTACTTGCTTTGGGAGAATACTTCCAACGTCTTCGGGCTCTAAGTACACTATGGGCTACCCGTCCTCGTGAGCCTGCCTAGCCTTGGAAGATCCTACATGAATGATGGTAGATGATCACTGCAAGAACAGTGTTCCTGCATACAGAACAAAGTTGCCTTTTGGTAGATGTCATTATAAACATAATTAGCATCAATTATGCTGCCGATATTTTTTGAAGCAGCTTTTGGAAACCTGAGATCTGAGATGTTGTACATGTAAGTAGTTATTTTACCTAGGGGAAGGTTGTGATTAAATCAATTTTCTATGATGTGTTGTGCATTATATATACTCTTGAAAGGAGATACATATATAGGTTCTACATTTGAGTTTACATACCAGTTGAAACTTCCATGTAAATTCTGTTAGTGTTCCTTTATGTATCTTGAACATGGCCAATATATATTTGTGAAAAGTTGCTCATTTATGGAACATTCAGAGTATCTTATCAAAGCTTCACTTAGTATTAATCCTTGGGTTCATAAAACACTGCTTCCAAACTGAAAAGCAAAAATTTTTGTTTTCATCGTAGCGCTTGCTTGCAGGTTCATGGCCAAGGATTCTCTCCGGTAGCCCCCCAGCTTTAGTGCCTTGTATAGACGGCATTGCCAGCTTGTTGAAGATTGACACAGATCATTTGGAACCTTGCCATGACTCTCAGAAGTTAATTTGTTTGATCACCAAAAGAATCAGAAAAGCTCTTTTTCTAAGTATTTTTCCTTTATCAGATTGCTTTCGTTAAAGCTGCAATTTGGTGTATCCTTTGTAATTTTAATCAGTCGTGACTTATAAAATTCATAAGCAATTCATTCATTGGTTAGTTGCTATTTTTATAGAAAAACATTGGATGTTGATTTATTGCTAACTTTTTTGTCTGCAAAAAGTGTAAAGTTTACGAGTAAATTGACAATAGCTCTTTTATAATTATCTTCTCCTTCAAGTTAATAAAAAATTTGATGTTTTCAAATGGATCAAATTTAATCTCCTAGTTTGTTTTTTCAATCAAAGAGACGTTAAAACTAAATCGAAAATTTTTATTTTTATTACGGAGCCCAATGGTCTGAAATCTAAACAATTCAATTTTCTTTTTCACAATGATCATGTTTGTACCAGTTTGAACATTTCAAAACAGGGGACTGTAATTGCAAAGTGGGTGGATTTTAGTATTGAAATTGTTCAATTCTTCAAGTTTCCAATCAAAATCAAAATCATTTGAAAGTTTTGTGTAGTTTTTTATTTTAATTTTAATTTATCTTCTATTTCCAATCCTTATCCATTTAGTCTATGTTTAATACATAAAATGATGGATATGATAAAATGATAATAATCCTATATTATATTTGATTTGTAGTTAAAAAAGATGATAAAAATTAGAAAAAAAATTAATTATCTTCTTGGTATAGGATGATTTAATCTTTTCAAAATAAAAAAGATTATTTTTAATTTATAAGATTAAACTTATATGTTCTGTTATACTATTAAAAGTTATATTAATAATTTAAATTATATAAATTTAAAAAAAAAATAATTTTGACTAATAAATAAATTTTCTTATCTTAATCTTTACACACATCAAATATAAAAACAAGATGAAATTATTTAATCTAATTTTATTCATAATATCATTTTATTCTATCTTATTATAATCTTATATATCAAATATATCCTTAATTTATATGTGAAGATATTATAAATATAAATCCTTTGGAATCTGTAACCAGCATGCATGCCATATAAATTAATAACCAATTGACAAACTTTATATGGTTAAATACTTAATTTAAAATTTAATGTTTTGATATTTTTTTTATTAAAATTATAATTTTTATTTTGATTCAATTAAGAATCAATCGTTTATAAATTTGGTCAACATAAAACTTTTTAATGGCGATAAATTTCACAAGCCGTTAAATCCTATAATAGTTATATTTAGCCGTTAAAATGCTATCATCTCTTTCTTTCTCTCACTAACAACGCCACCCAAAAATAATACCCTATATTTTTTCTTCCCAAACTTCTCTCTGTAAACAAAAAAAAAAAAAAAAGGAATTTCAAAAGGCATAGCAAGAGTGCGGTGGTGGAACTGGGGTGGTGCGGGACACTCAGGGCGAATGGAGATGTCTTTAAAAGAAAGTGTTGAAGAAATATGAGAAAATGAGAGCAAAAGATGGGTTGCTTTTGGAAACAAAGATAAATTTTGGTTTTTTGAGTTTGTTATTTTTTTGGATTTAGATTTGTTTTTTAAAGATTGATTATTAATGTACTATAATTTCATTCTGGATTTGGAGTTTTTTTTTTAAAATTTTATTGAATTTTTCAGTGTTGGGATGTTGAGAAAGTATGCAAAGAAAATGATAGAATTTGTGAGTTAATTTTTTTCTTTTAATCACCTTTTATAATTTTAATTGAAAAATATAATTTTATCCTTTTTCATCATCCCACTTTATTAAAATGCAGGTATAAGTCACTGTAGTTAGGGAGTGTTATATTAAGGAAATTTGTAAATATTTAATCCTTAATTGAATTAATGATAAAGTTTGTGAACTAATATTTTTCTTTTAATCATTTTTTATTTTTATTTTAGTTGAAAATATAATTTTATCAATTTTTATCATCCCACCCTATTAAAATGTGGGTATAAGTCACTCCAATTGCGAAGTTCTATATTGAACAAATTCGTAAACATTTAATTTTTAATTGAATAAAAATAAAGATGATAATTTTAATTAAAAAACATATAAATATTAAATCCAAAATTAATCATTTATTTTTAGTTGTAATCATCAAGAGTAGAGACCAAAATTGTTAATATTGTACCAAAAATTTTGATTTTCTTTAAAAATATAGTATATATTGGTACTTGTTGTTTCAACATATTATTTAAAATTTTTGATTTAATACAAATATATTTATAAATGTACATGAATTTATATATTATAATACTATTAATAATTTACAAAACCAATATGCAATATTTTAAAAAATTAAATAAATAAGTTTAAAAGTATTAAAAAAATATCTTAAATTTTTTATAATATTTTTAAGCACTTAATTTAATCATATGATAGTTAAATAAGTATTTTTTTACATAAATATTAAGATAAAAACAAAGAGATTAAAAATTAACCGTGACTTTATAATTGTTAAACTTTAAAAAGAAAATATAATTGCTAACTTGAAAGAAATTGAAATTCTTATAAACTTTGATAAAAAAAATAAAATATATACAAAAATTTACAATAAAAAATAAAAAACTCAACTTTTAATGGTTATTTTATCAATTAATTTTATTTTTATTAAGTTAAAAATAATCAAACAATAAAAAATAAATTAAAAATTACAAAATATATTTCAATTTTACATATAAATCGAAATAAATTAATTCATTAAAATTCATTAGAATTAGTCAAAATCAATGAAAATAACTGATATTACTAGGTACTAAATTCAATATAAAAAATTATTTTTAAATATATTATATTTTAATATAAATAAAGTATACTAATCGGTACAGCCGATGCGAAAATAAAATTAACATCTATAATAAGCATATCGTCGACGTGATAGAATTGAGATTCTCTCTCCTCTTAATATACATTTTCCAAACCAACATCAGAGGACCTTTTGCCATCATCACTTGTTAGGAAGTCAAAATTACTTAGTTTTTTTAAAAAAAAATTCATTTGCAATTCTTTCGCTATACTTTCGTAAATAATCGGTCACAATAAAAAATTTATATAAAAATTTAATTAATCAATCACAATAAAAATTTATATAAGAATTCACATTATTTTCACTATAATTTTGTAATTAATCAGAGTCAAATTCTGTCATCAATCTGTATACTTTGATAAAATTTGAGATCTAATACATTTATTATAACATAAAATGTGATTCTTTTACTAAATTGGTATGATAATTCTAGTCTAATAATTAATTTTGTTAAAATTTTTTCATCAGATTTGTTAACATGTTAGTTAATTTATTGACGTGTTTTTTGATTTTGCTGATATAACTTTTGATTTGTTAATGTGACATTTTGATTGATTGTTAATAAAATTTATGATGATGTGGATTTGTTGGAATGTCACGTGGTATATAAATAAATTTAAGTGAATTTTTTTCAGAATTTTTAAAAATATATTATAATTAAAAAATTAATTGCTTAAAAAATATAGTAAAAAATTAAAAACTCAAATGAACCTCAAAACTCCAAAAGCAATTCACCGCTAATATCTCACCGAACCTCAACTACCTAGTAAAATTTCAAGGCTATATTCTTCATAATTTGGATTAAAAAGACATGTTCCTTTTGTTGAAAAGATGGAAAAGGAAACGATCTTTGAGGACTAAAAGATAATATCGAAACACATGTCTCATACCTCTTACAACATTGAAAGCAGCTTTTCTTTTTTTTCTCTGTAACTCATGATGTTAGGGAATAAAGGGATTGCTTCCTTGAAGAGCGAGCTCCATTCTCATCATTCCTTTGTTTCGTCTTATGGCTTGCTTTTGCTTGGATGCATCAAATGCTTTGTTCCGAGGTTGCAAAACTCATTCAAAAGCTCATTCAATTAGTACTTTGAACTCCTGAGTGGAAACTGCCCTTGAAGATGTAGATTTGCAGCTTTTCCCATAATTCCGTCTTGGATCATTTGTTGTTGCTGTTGAACATTTGCAGGCTTTCCAAAGAAACCATCTTTAGAACTTAAGCGATGAATCCCATATCATCTTGCTGATCATGATTACTGTGACTGGCTAGGATCTTGGGAAAGCTAAGATTTGAAGCTCGGGTTCAAGGGGTTTTAGGATATATTTTTCAAATCTAAACTGAGAAAACTTAAGGGAGAGTGAGAGGAAGGCCGGAGAAAGTTTGGCGGCTATCAGAGGTGACGGTAACGATGGATTTAGGCTTTTAAGATTTGATTTCTTTTGGTTTTTTTGGAAGAAGAGAGATTTTTGAAAAAAATTTAAGCTGATAGATATGCAGAGGAGATTAAGAGCAGCTTTCGGGTAAATTTTAGTGACATTCCAACGCAGGTGAACGATGATTGATGACAGTCGGTGTGACAACCGATCGCCGAAATATGGGTTTGTATGGTTGTATGCTTGAATGAATTTTGGATTTGGCGGCTTGAATTCTGTTTTTTTTTTCAATTATTAGTTTAAAAAATTAACATTAATTATTAAGAATTTTTTTCTTAAAAAAAATTTTAAAACTGTAAAGATGATGTGAATTAAAAATCATGCCTTGTCATTTAATTCACGATAGTATCCTTTAAATCTCATTCAATTAAAATATTATGTCATTTTAGCTAATGAACACAACAGTTGGTCAAATATTATGTTAGCATATTTAATAAAAAAATTCGATAAAATTAATGATTAAATTATAATTATTAAATCAAAATAATATGAAGATTAATTTTATATGAATTTCGGTAGATAGATTAAATTTTTAAATTTATCAAAATACGAAAACTTCTAACATAATTTAACCATTAATCAATCTTAATAAAAAATTACATAAAAATTTAATTAACCAGTCACAAAAAAAAAAAGTTACATAAAAATTCACAACTTATAAAAAAAAAATTCATACAAAATTTTGATAAACCTTACATAATTTTAACATATAATTGATTAATTGTAATCCTACAATTGTAGCTAATAACCTCCTTTTCCCTTCTTTAGAAAGTTATATAACATTTTGCCAAGAATGGAAACTATCTTGCTGACTGGAAGAGGTGAATCTAATATGATAATCTTGAAGAATTGTAATTCCATCTTATTATTAAAATTGCGATTGATATTTTTACTATTTGTCGTTCGATTTTTGCTCTCTTTTTTTTTTTTATCTTTTACTTTTTGTAATTTTTTTTGGTAAAAAGAGGCAAAGGCAATCAGAAAAAAAAAAAAAAAATCAACAGAGGGCAAACTACTTCTCTCTAAAAATTAAAGAAAACGCATGGAATATATTACATGGTACAATTCTGTGTTAATTTTTTGTCATCTTTTCTTGGTTACTCGGTGAACAATATGGAACCCAAACTACAGTGACTAGTTCATTGAGAAACAACAAGAATCGTATCAACACATCCAAATGCAAAGAAAATGTGGTTTATATTATTAAAGAGAAGATAATGCTGAATTTTGATACCAAAGGATTGAGAAGTTCTATACCCATTTTTGATTTTTGGTTTTGATAGAATTAACGCTCACAACTTTGACATTGAATAATCCAAAGCATCAACAAGAAAATCTGCGCAAATACAAAACACCTACTTTATTGTGCCATGATGCCATAAAAAGGATTTAAAAAGATTGGAAAACCATATTGTTGAGTGTCTGTCACGATTAGGTTGTGCAATCAATACAGTAAGAGAAAGAAGAAATACCGGTATCATCTTTGGTAAAACACATCGGTGCCTTTATTCTGAAAACATTTCCCTATAATCCACCTTTTCCCAATTAGAACTCCAAGTTCTTAGTCAGAAAAGAGAACAGTTAGCATAAATTTAGAAGATAATGTAAAAAGCCTTTGTTTTTTAAATTTTTATTCGAAAGATTGTGCATTGATACCTCTCATTTTCTCGAATAGGATGGCAGTTTCTGCCTTGGCTGGTGTCTTCTCCTGCCTGTCAGTAACAAGTTCTACACCCACCATTAAGCCCCTGCTCTGACATCTGCCATGACTGAAAAAAAAAAAAGGAAATTAGTAAATACGAGAATTCGATTCATTTGATTCCATTAACTTGACATTGTAAAAGAGCATGGACAAATTTAAACTTACGTTCGAAGTCCTAAAAACAATTTTGTTATACTAGGAAGGACCATTTTAATGTACCTATAAGCCTATATGACCACAGAGAAGAAGAATTCCTAGTGTTCAATAATTGAACAATTTTCTGTTCAATGCAATTCAAATTGAAAAATAATGGTTAATGAAAATATGCATGGGCAAATTAAACCATATTTAGGAATAGTGGCAAAGCAAAGGGGCTTTTATAAGTGAATCACTATAATGTCTGTCGTGTAGAGATCTCAAGTGTCCGGTCAAGTGAGAACCAACATCAGCTCAATGTGCTTGGCGCTTCTCCTTGTCTAGAACTCCAAGCACTGCAAGTGCAGCAGCACAACATACAGGATTTCCACCAAAAGTGTGAAACTGAATTTCTTGACCCATCACATTAGCTATTTCTGGTGTTGTCAGCATCGCCCCTAATGGTAATCCATTGCCGATGCCCTGACAAATGCAATATGTTGAATTTAAAAGGATGCTATCATTTCTAATAATAATAACTGAAGATAGCTAAACTAAATGAAACTTACTTCAAAGAGAGAAAGAGGAGAAGGGAAGAGGGGAAGACAGAAGCTCATAACAAATAAGGGTATAATTTATGTGCCAATAATGTTCACATAATTTAAAATAACAAAGTTTGATGATTAAAGACCTTTGCCATGGTAATTATGTCAGGAATGACACCTTGAGTCTCAAAACCCCAATAATGGCTTCCTGTGCGACCAGATCCAGTTTGCACTTCGTCCACGATGTAGACACCGCCAGCCTTGTTTATAATGTCATAAACCTGTTTCAAATATCCTGGGGATAGTTCTAGTGCTCCTCCAACTCCCTAATTTTAATTAAATTTTAAAAAAGTTCAGTATCTAGCTTTAAAGTGATTAAAAAAGAAAAAAAAAAAAAAAAGCACCTGAAGGAGACAACGGTGGATTTAACCTGAATGGTTTGTTCTACAAATCCTGCAACATTTCCTAAGTACCATAATCATTGTGATCTTGTACATCTTTGGCATGGTAAGTAGCATCAGAGCCAAGGATTCCACGAAAAGGATCTGGATTTACAACATGATGGATTAATTTCACCCTACACCGTGCCATTATAACATTCAGAAATCAGCAGTTTAGTTTGAATGATAGTATCTTAATCAAAGAGCTATTATATGGATGCAATTATAATGGTTGCATAGCTAAAATTGTTAACATGAGGTGTGAGGTATGTGTTCAGAGGCTAGGAAAGTAAGGCTAGATATCCCCTTTTCACATAAATACTGTCTGTTTTCTTACGAATGATACTCCCCAGGAAAACCACACAAAATGAAGAACAAAAGAATAAATTCTCAAATTTTATTGTACTTTTAAAATAAGTATAAACTTCAGCCGGAGGATGAGTGTTCATCTATGACAGCGCCTTTTAGTCATTTAATTTCACAAGAATAGGAGGAAATATGGTCATTTAACTCCAATTTCAAATGATCTACAACAGAGATCTCATATATCAGTTGAATATTTCAATTCCTTAATCTTTTTATGGAACATGTTTTTGGCAATGTTGGTTAAGTGCAAAAAGGGATCTACAAAATCATCTACCCACGAAATGCCTTAATGGGCAAGGAGGAGCTTGATTTTATATTAGGCAAAAGAGCTTTAGCAGGTAGCATATTGCATCGAATTGTGTAACAGATAATAGAAAATACCTAATAGTTATTTTAGATTCTGAAAGGATGGAATCCCTTTTACTTGAAGCCATAGTGATACAATATCTGCTTCAAACTAGGGCCATCTGATCAAAATTTCTAGTTCACTTTTGGTTTTAAAAGAATAGTCTTAGGGTGTGCTCAGTACATTGTTGATTAAAAAGCACGGGACATAAATTATTCTGACACTATGTTTAGTAGTTACTTAGAGAGGAGGATCTGATGATTCCTAAGATGGGATCACTCAATACTTTAGTGCATGTACACACTCATCTGAAAAAGGAAAAAGAAAAGGAAAAGCTATATAAACATCTAATACACGCATTTCACACTCATCTGATACATACATTTCAAAATTCTATTATAGCCCATAATGATTTTTGTACTTTTCACTGTCCAAAAAGAATTATTCCAATCCCATGAGTAAGATTGTTAGATGGATACCCACCAATAAACATTGTTTCACTGCTTCCTATTAACCTCAAAATAGTGAGTTTTCCTTTAAAAAATATACATTTAGTATACAATCATTAAAAAAGAGGCAATTTTGACCGGTGGCAAAAATTTTTCTCCTAATCATGCTTGCCTCAAACATATTATGTTATTTCCTATGCTTATACTGGTTCAATTTTTTTTTTTTTTTGTTGGAGCCATAGCGATTCTTTTAATCAAGAAGGAATACATTTAGATATATTATCCAAATTATTAATTCCATCTATAAATCTTTTACTTTAAAATTCAAATGATTTTGAGGATTGGTATCAATTTTTAACAAATGCAACTTTTTCAGTGAGTATAGCTTGTTTTGGAATATTTACAGCATTCCTTTTATATAAGTCTTTTTATTCATCTTTACAAGATTTGAACTTACTAAATTCGTTTGCAAAAAAGGATCCTAAAAGCATTTTCTTGGATAAAAAATATATTTAATATACAATTGGTCATATAATCGTGGTTACATAAATATGTTTTATTCAATATCCTTAATAAAAGATATAAGAGGATTGGCCGAACTAACTCATTTTTTTGATAGACGAGTAATCGATAGAATTACAAATGGAGTAGGTATTACAAGGTTTTTTGGTAGGAGAAAGTATAAAACATGTAGGGGGGAGAGTGTTGCTAAATTTCTACCGTCAAATATTTCATATGGGGTTATATAAGTCGAACCAAAACAAAATATTTTTTTTTGGTAGGTGTGATCTGTTGGACATAGATCCAATTTTTCAATTTTTTTGATTCCTTAGAGTTTGTTTGTTTGATCCTATAAACATGAGAATTGTGTATTTTTTTTTCTTATTTTATGGCTTGGAACTTACTCCTTGCTTTTTCAAATTATATCAAGATTTCACCCCTACAATTACTTATTTGTTGGGACAATAATCCATGGGAAGGATTAATTTGAGAATGCGGAATTATCACACTGACTCACTTTCTTCTTTCCCCTTCTTAGTTCAAGAGAAATCTTTTTCATTGTTTAAAGGAGTTTTGTAACAAATGAGGTATTTTGTCATTGACATGAAACCTGCCTCCCCTAATTCTAATAAGTATCATTATTATTGGGAATTTTAAATTGAAAAAAATACATTTCTAGCTAAAAAATTTATTTTTGACTTCGTTTAGATGTATAGGTAAATGAAAATTTATAATAATGAATAATTTAATAATAATTTAATAATAATTTATTAAAAAAAGGAATACATGGAATTAGAATAATTAGAATAATCTAAATATGATAGAATATAATAAATAAAAAAGGAGTCAAAGTGATATAATGCAAAAAAAAGAATCAATTTTTTTATTCTATCTAAAATAAAATAGGAGATTATATGAAAAATGTAACCGATTCTTTCCTTTCCTTGGGTCACTGGCCATCCGCCGAGAGTTTTGGATTTAATACCGATATTTTAGCAACAAATCCAATAAATCCAAGTGTAGTCCTTGGTGTATTGATCTTTTTTGGAAAGGGAATGTGTGGGAGTTGTTTATTTCAAGAATAGGCTGGATTCACCCAATTGCACTTTTTTTCATTATAACTAGGAAAGAAAAGAGTGCATGATCCCGCAAATTACTTCTAAATAAATTTTAAAATCATATTTAAGAACCATAGCATTTCATCATTCATTGGTACATCTGTTGGGAATATTGACTTAAATCCCATAAGAGATTTGTTTGGGATTTGTTTGAGATTTGTTTGAGATTTGTCAGATATTGTTTGATGGATAAGAAGACTTGCAAAAGAAGAATTCTAAGAGAAAGAGGATTCTTAATAGGTAAGTTTGACTTGCAAGAGAAGAATTCTAAAAGAAAAGGGATTCTTAATAGGCAAGTTTGACTTACAACAGAAGAATTCTAAGAGGAGTGGGATTCTTAATGGGCAAGTTTGTATGGTTATAAATAGGTGAAGTCTCTATAGGGTTAGGTATGAGAAAAAGATGTAAGAGAGTTGTAGGGTTTTATGGGATAGACACCCCATAGGAGTATTGGGGCTCTACGTCTTATGGGTGTGTATGTTTGTTTGTGAGTGGACTAGAGGAGACTGAAAAGGTCCACATAGGTATGATGTATGGGCGCATATGGGTATGTGTTTGGTTATGTTGAAAGGGTGCACAAGGGTTTATGTTTGTTTGGGTAGAGAATACTTCATAGGACTAGAGGAGATTGAGAGTGTCTTATGAGTATTTGATTGTTGAGTGAGGTTGATGATTTGATGTAAGTTTGTAATTCTCTACAACTAATGGATCTTTTTTCTCATCCGTGGATGTAGGTCAGTTGGACCGAACCACGTTAAATTGTTGTCTCTTGTGTGTTTGATTTATTGTTTGATTTCGCTTTCGCTGGTGTGATTGGATTGGAGGCTTTTAGCCCAACAAATGATATCAGAGCTGTGGTGTTCCCCAACAAGTGGTATCAGAGCTGAAGGTTCGAAACGTGAGAAGAGTTAAAGATTCAAGATGTGGAAAGAGCCGATGTTTCGAGACATGAGAATAGTTGATAGTTTGAGATATGGGAAGTGCATGGTTTGAGACATGGGAAGAAGCAAGTCCAGAGGAGCTCGATTCAAGAAAAGAGTTTGAGTTCAAGTTTTGAAGATTGAGGATTGGTTTGTATGAAGCGTGAAGACACAAGAGAAGAGAAGATGATTGTAAGACTTCTATTGCAGGTGGAGCCAAGCATGTCTAGCATGAAGACAGATTATTGATGGAATTTGAGTCAAGGTGGAGATTGTTGGGAATATTGACTCAAATCCCATAAGAGATTTGTTTGGGATTTGTTTGAGATTTGTTTGAGATTTGTCAGATATTGCTTGATGGATAAGAAGACTTACAAAAGAAGAATTCTAAGAGAAAGAGGATTCTTAATAGGTAAGTTTGACTTGCAAGAGAAGAATTCTAAAAGAAAAGGGATTCTTAATAGGCAAGTTTGACTTATAAGAGAAGAATTCTAAGAGGAGTGGGATTCTTAATGGGCAAGTTTGTATGGTTATAAATAGGTGAAGTCTCTACAGGGTTAGGTATGAGAAAAAGATGTAAGAGAGTTGTAGGGTTTTATGGGATAGACACCCCATAAGAGTATTGGGGCTTTACGTCTTATGGGTGTGTATGTTTGTTTGTGAGTGGATTAGAGGAGACTAAGAAGGTCCACATAGGTATGATGTATGGGAGCATATGGGTATGTGTTTGGTTATGTTGAAAGGGTGCACAAGGGTTTGTGTTTGTTTGGGTAGAGAATACTTCATAGGACTAGAGGAGATTGAGAGTGTCTTATGAGTATTTGATTGTTGAGTGAGGTTGATGATTTGATGTAAGTTTGTAATTCTCTACAACTAGTGGATCTTTTTTCTCATCCGTGGATGTAGGTCAGTTGGACCGAACCACGTTAAATTGTTATCTTTTGTGTGTTTGATTTATTGTTTGATTTCGCTTTCGCTGGTGTGATTGGATTGGAGGCTTTTAGCCCAACAAATGATATCAGAGCTGTGGTGTTCCCCAACAACATCGACTTTGATTCTCTATTAACCAAAAACCCGAGACCATTAACATGGTTAAGGCCAAACTATTTGAAGTTCAGATGCAGTAGGGTACTTTTTCTACTACTATATTAATTAATACAAAAATATTTTAAAATAAATAGTGAAAAATGTTATTTCGATATAAAACACTCATGTCGATAAAACAATTTAAGCCCCTTTTTCCAATGTTGAATCGATGACCTATGCATAAAGAGAGAAGAATTCTTTGAATTTGAAGTAAAAAAAGAGAAACAACTTTGTTGACAACTTACAATTATATATTATACAATTCTAAGTACAATTATACAATTATAAATTATATGTAAATTTTTTATTTATTATACTTTTTAGTTTAATTTTTTGATATATTTTCTATTTTGGTTAGAAGAATCCTCTGAATATTCTAGTCTTGGATTAGCGAT
Organism: Durio zibethinus; assembly: GCF_047325235.1. Taxonomy (NCBI): domain Eukaryota; kingdom Viridiplantae; phylum Streptophyta; class Magnoliopsida; order Malvales; family Malvaceae; genus Durio; species Durio zibethinus. The sequence continues at coordinate 18,604,388 of NC_143179.1, forward strand.
CAGTGTCGATATTTTAGAATATGAATCGAGAATAGAGGGAAAGGGTAAGCTCATTACATTAGAAAAAAAAGAGATATGGGAATTAAGTCTCAATAAATAAGAAATAATTGAGCGAGAACCAAATGAATCAAAATATTCATGTTTGGTTCGAGAAGGGATCATGAAATTTTTGAAATAAAAAAAAAATGAATGTAGAGATAATCTACTTTCATTAAGTGATGATGCCCAATGCAAAAAAATCCATGTTAGGTCTTTGAAATTGGTCGAATCATTTTGATAATAATCAGTTTGATCTGTTTTACCAAGAATGTCTACGGTTCGAGTCCGTATAGCCCTATATTTTATATTTTATTAATTTAAAGTATTTATTAAATCCTAACCACTTTTTTTATCTTATACCATCATCTTCAACTTCTAGCACGCCAAACCCACACTTCAACATCATATTGAGCTTGCAAGCAATTGGAACACTGGAATAGTGAAGTTACCTAATGACTGAATCAAAGCGCAGCACTTCAAGAAGGAAAAGTTAAAGAATAAGTTGAATGGCTGCTAAAACTGAAAATTTAGTTTTGAACATGGAAGTATGATATTAGTTGTGAACCAATTAACAATATCATGACATGTATAACGATTATATAAGACATGATCCGTATACAAAGCTCTTGTATTGAGTACTTCCATGTATTTAGGTTGTGAGTCCAATAGTACTAGAACTGCCACCATGATATGCATTCTTCAAGTAAATCGTACCGAGATTACCAGTGTGTAGTCTGGCCATCAGCATTGCTAACTCATTCGCTTCACTCCCAGAACTGATAAAATATACAACCAGAAAAGAAGGTTCATATTGTTAGGATATGATTTTTTTTTAATAAATATTCACATTCCTAAAACAATTCATCCTGAGGCATTTAGCAATCAATTAACCAGGCCTTTCTTTTCCAGTTATTTTCCCGATGAATACCACTAGCAAAACATTCTGTTTTTCAATAAACAGAGTCTATTAATAGCAGTGGTTGATTCAATTGATATTGCTTTTCTTAAAATGAAGAAGAAACACAATAAAGAAAAGTATTTGCGATCATGCTTTAACTACTTGCATTTTGCTTCGGTAAATTTTATTACTACTAAGTAAAAACAAATAAAAGAACAAACAAACAAATTTTAATTAAAATGATCAAATGATATAAACATAATGCTTTCATTTTCATATTACTCTAAAATTATGATTTTGTTACAATTGCCTTTTTTTTCTTCAAACCTGCAACCAAACAGAAACATTAAAAACCTAGTGATTCTTCAACTGAATAGAAAAAATAATAAAAAATTGAAAAAAACAAATCAGCGAAAGAATAAGATTTACACCTTGAGATTTCCAGCCATTTTGGAAGCCTAAGCCTCAGCAAAAGCAGCAATCGCGTAATGGAGATAATTAATGGTAGTGTGCTGAAGAAGTTTACTTTGCTCCACAATTGCATTCAAAACCTCCGGATGCCAATGTCCACACCATACCTTTATAATTCCAGCAAATGCATCCAAATATCTCCTCCGGCTTTCATCAAACAAATATTGCATTGTCCCTTCAGCAATATTCAACTGAACACAATTTTTTTTCAAAAAAAAATTATTATGAATAAACAAAATAGAGAAATTATATAATCTGGAAAAACAAATGAAAATTTTTTTTACCGGCTTTTGGTAGTAGTAGAAGAGAGAGGGAACCAAGAACTTCTTCCGCTTTTCAAGGATTTCATCGACCGACGGTCCATTGTACAGTTTCGGTTGGTATTCGAACCATGGAAGCTGACATGGCGCACTGTCGGATGTTGTAGCGGTGGTGGTAGAAGAAGAAGTAACCGATACAGAAGGAACTGCGGGGGAGAGTATACGGTTACAATTGAAGTTTAAGTTTGCTTTGGCTTCTTCAACGCGTCTCTTCAAGATTCTTCTCTGCAGCATCGCCATGTCTTACAAAAATTTCACAGATTCTTTGTCTTCAAAAAAATTATTTTGAGAAAATGGAAGTGAAGAGATTTATGGAGTGATTTGAGTGTCATTGATTTGAGTTTTTACATTTAAGTGAAGAGATTTACTAGAAAAAAAATACATTGGAGCTTAGCACGGGTTATGGGAATTATGGGTAATCGCTGAGGCGGTGTTTTCTTATTTTTTAGCTTATTTTGTAAAGTGCGTCCTGAACTGTGCTTCGGAGCTGAATCCAGTTAATATGATATCAAGTTCAAGTTCGTTAGACTCGAAATTTTGAGTTTGGAAGTTACGCTCAAGCTCACGGGGTTTATTTTCTATTCTTGAGCTTTGCTAGCTTGATTTCAAGTTATAAACTCGATAAAATATAATATTAATATTAAATATCATACTTTTTTTTTCATTTATTTATATATATTAAAAAATAAAAATTTAATAAAATTCAATTAAATTTATGGACTTTTTAAATTAAATATTAAATGTCATAACGATTTTTTATTTGGGAGAACTCGATTGCTAGACTTGGTGAAAATTTTTGGAGTCGCCACCAATATTTTTATAAGGTGTGATTGGCCATCCACAATATTATTTTTTAGTAAAAATATTAAAATTAATTAAAACTTACTAAAAAAAATTTAGGTTTGTGAAATCAAGATTAGGTTCGAGAGTACGGTTACGAATGAAGAAGGTATTAACACCCTCACATTGTCCGTTCGAAGAAAGGTATCATTTAAACATGTGTAATCTTATAATTTTTATAACTTGGTCTTTTTTTATTTAAGTTTAATTTCTTAAAATTTATTTTAAAACATTTTTCTCTGTTTTGAAATTAATAATATTATTATTTCGTATTCTATAAATTCTCCAACGCTTTGGTGGAATTTATAGAAAATCACAATTTAGTAAATATTTCGAAAATATTGATCATTCACAAAATTCTCGAAATTTTATCATAAGATATTTTGTTTATTTGTTTTAAAAGAGACTTTGGGAACATCCCGATTCTTTGGTGAGTTCCCAAAATTTATTAAATAAATTTTAAGATTATCTCGACTCTTCGATGAAATCCTAAAAAATTTTAAACAAGTTTTAAGATTATCTCAATTTTGGCAAGATCCTAAATAAAATCATTTTTTTATAGTTAAAAGAATTAATTAATTAATCTTTATTATGATTATTTTTAAAAATTTTATTATTTATTCTTTAATTATTTTTTTTTTATAAAAAGAAATTTAGATTATCCTGACTCACCAGTGAAATCTAAATATTAATCTCTTGTTTGAAGAAAATCGAACATTTTCAATTTCCATATATATATTTAAAAAATTCAAGATATCAATTATTATTAATTTCATTCTTTATTATTCTTTATTATTGTTTTATATTGTTTAAATCAATCTTTTTTTTAATAAAAATAATTTTGGATTATCCTAACTCCATGCTGAAATCCCAAAAATTATTTTTACTTGCAATAATTAAAGAAAATTAAACTTTTTTAGCTTTCTCTAAAAATTACATTTAAAAGATTCATTTAAACAATTTATTTTTTATTTTATTTTTTTGTTTTTAAATATTTTTTATTTTTTAGCAAAAATTATTTTTTTTAAATTATCCTAACACTTTGGTGAAATTTAAATAGCATTTTTGCTTGTAATAGAATTTATTTCCTTTAAATAGTTATTATTATTAAATTTTTTTATTTATATTTTGTTAGGTCTTTATTTTATTTTAGTTTCATTTTTTATTCTATTTATTTATTTGTTTTTTTTAATTATTACCAGTAATAATATAAATTAGCAATAATAAGAAGAATAATAATAACGTCATAAAAAATAACATAAAAAATAAAAATAAAAAGAAAAAGAAAAAGAAAAAGAAAAAGAAAAAATAAAAAGAAAAAGAAAAGAAAAAACCTACGAAACTTGTTGGGTCGACGCGCGGATCCTGCGTGGGTTGGGTTCGATCCAGACATTCAAAACGATATCGTTTTAAGGGGCCTATAAAAGGTTTGTTTTTAGTTTTTTCTTTATTTTCTCCTTTCTCCTTTTTCTCTCTACCTAGAGCTCCTTTCTCTAAAAAACCCAGCCCATATACCGGCCATCATGGAACCAGTTTTTGGTCAGTTGCAGTTGTGCTCCGATGGCTGAAAACTTCAACAGCGTCCAAAAATTCAAAGATCCCTAGATTTCGGTGGTTGAAAAATTCAAACTTTTCAAGATTTCAGTGTCGAAAAATTCAATAGTCGTCAAAAATTCAATAGTCGTCAAAAATTCAAACTTTTCCAGTTTCCAGCAACCCAAAAAAATTTTAAAAAATTTTAAAAAATTTCCCAGTGATCATTTTCGCTTTCTAAACACCTTTCTAAGCCCAGATTTTTTTTAAAAAAAAATCTATAACTTCCTAGATCGAGAATTTCATTCTCGGAAAATTTTTTTTTGTGTGTTTGCTATTGTTTTTTTTTTTAATTATGTGTGTTCCCTCTTATTGTTCTTCTTCTTTTTTTTTTTTTTTGTACGTTCCTTGCAAAGATTAACTCTAAGCTTCTGGGATTCAAGATCCTAGATCTTTTGGTATCTTTTTGTGGAAACTTTGGATGTCTATCCGATGACTTTTGGTTACCGGATTTCAAGCTGTCATGTTAGGCAGTATCAGGAAGAAATTTTGACCACTTTGGCAGCTTGATTTCGGTTACTAGAGTTGAAATCAAAGAATTTTTCTTTTTACTTTTTTTTCCTTTTGTTTTAAAGATTAATAATAATAATAAACAAAATTATATAATAATAAAAAAAGAAGAACAAAATTGGTGTCTACGTTAAATTACTCAAATTCAATTATATTTGTCATTCAAATCATTTAAATTTTAATTCAATTAAACAATAAATGAGTGAGTTTAATTTTTTGTAAATCAAACTTGAGTAATTTATAAATAATTTAATTCGTTTAATCTAAAGTAGAATAAATTGAAAGTGATGCGGATACTCGTTTCTTAATTTGATTAGGATTATGCCTTGTTTATCATTGTAATTACTCTGAAAAGCAAATGGGTATCTTTGGGAAGTAAGAATTCTGGAATTTGGACTGACCGACTGTTTTTGAGATTTGTTCTTAAATTATTTTCAGATCAGGAAATAATTGAAATGGATCGGAGCTGGCAACGATTAATTAAAGCTGGACAGGACAAATTACAAATCTGTATTGATTTGGGAGGATAATTTTAGGCGTTATTGATCATATGCACTGTCATGACGGTTTAGGACACCTTTAGAAAAATTTTAAAAAAAATAGTCAGTTGTTAATTATTTTGATTATGTATGATTGGTTACTTATTAAAATTTATTTTTAATAAAATTTAAAATTTAAAATTAATTAAAAAATAATTTTAAAGTCTACAAAACAATTTAAATTCAAAAATCAGTTATGTATGAAAAAAAATTAACATTTTCACAGTGTCTATTTAAAATGATACTGATTAATTATATATTATTCATTAATCTTGATAAAAATGATCTTAATTTTAGATATTAAAAAAATAATTTCCTTAATTTATTATTAAAATTTTGTTTTTTTATTATTTTATTTATTTTTTAAGAGTCATTTCATTTTTATTCAAAAAATAAATTAGAATTTATTATTGAAATTTTTTAAAAATATTCCAATACATTGTTAATATCGAGAGAAATCTTCTGACTAAAGGATTTCTTAAACATCGCTACTTGAAATACTTTAGAATCTCATCTTCGGAGGCTCGCATTTATTTTTAAAAAATTAAAGGACAGTATTAATGTAAATAATAAAATATTAGAATTCATATTTTATTTATCTCTTTTTTAGAAATATTTTTTTATTAATTTTCTTTTTTATTTGTTAAAAGAAAATGAAAATTTTATCATATTGAAATTTTTTTGATAAATACCCCTATATGTTAGTAGTATTTGAAAAAAAAAATCTCTTCACCAAGAGATTTCTTAAGCATTACTATTTGGATTATCTTAAAATCTCATTATCCGATAAAAGTTTCCTTTCTATCATTTTTTATTGTTTATATTGAGGGAAATTAATTAATTAATTAAATTTATTATTCTTTAGATAAAATGGAAAATATTTATTATATTAAAAAATTTTTATAAATATTTTAATACGTTGATAGTATTTAAAAAAAAAAACTTCACTTATAGATTCCTTAGATATCACTACTTGGATTATCTTAAAATTTCATCATTGGATGAAAATTTTATTTCCTTCATTTTATTTATTTTTGTTTTTGTTTTTATTTTATTTAAAGAAATAGTGGAATTTAAAATTACCAAAAATTGAAATTTTATTTTCATTTTAAAAAATAATAATAGATTTTTATTTTGGAACATAAATAAAAAAAAGTAAAATAATAATAATAAAAAAGTAAAATAAAAAATAAAAAATAAATTAGACAAACAATCATAGAAATTTACAAGTCTTTTGGATGAATCAGTGCATTTCTTGAAATATGTGTTTTCAAGGAGTGTTTTTGAAAAGAAAAAGATAATGGGCTTTATCTAAAGAAAAAACAAGACAATTCATGGGAGCTGGCTTATCTAACGAAAAAACAAAACCCTAAACTTTCATTTCTATTAAAAAATGAATGAAAGTAATAAGGCTTTCTATTTAGTACATGCTCTTTTATTTTCTCTTTAGCTTTCTAGTGAGTTTTTAAATTTTTTTCTTTAGACGAAAGAAAAAATTATGTTCGTCCAAGCAACGAGCAAAATGCGTCCATCTTCTAGCGTTTATACTTTTTTATTTGGCTAAAATATAAAAAAAGTCTTTTAATTATTTTATTTTTTAAAAATAAACTATTATATTTGTATTATACTCAAATATGTCTTTATTCTTTAAAGTGTACTCAAATAAATTATTATTTCAAATAAAAAATTAATTTATGTTAAGAGTTTATTTAAATACAAATTAAAAGTTAATATCTTATTTAGATATAAATTAAAATTTAAAAGTTCATTTGGATGCAAATTAAAAATTAAAAATTTATTTAGATCCAATAAAATATATAAACTTATCTAAATAAAATGATAAAATTCAAGAAACTTTTTATTATTTTAGCCTATAATATTTATAAGTTTCACGCAAGAAAATTTCATATATGGGCTATGCTTGTCGGTTTCTCATGTCATCCAATGTGCAATTTTAATGATAGTGGATGTCTAATTTATTTTTTCATTCACCTTTTTGTTATTCTCTTCTTTTTTTAGTTTTCATATTTTATATTTTATATTATATAAATAATTAAAATTACCTTTGGTCTTGATTTTTTTTTTAAAGAACAAAGGATTTCATTTTCATAAAAAGAATCAATACAAAGAGCCCCATCCAAGGGTAAGTACAAGAAAAAAAAATGCAAACCCAAGCAATCTTAGAATGAATTTTTTGTTATTCCAATTATATTTCTTACTCTTCCTTTTCTTACTCGGTTCTTTCAGCTTTGGATCGATTATAAACTTTAAACAACAAATAGACTCATTGATAGAAACAGTATGTACAAGTTACAATGCTCATTTTTTATTATTAAATGCTATCCTTTTCTTGGTGAACAACATAGACATATTTGTAAACTCAGTAGCCAAGTAAAATTGAGAGAGTCACTTGCATCCTTTAAGTTCTCATTGTCACCAAAATCAACCTCCAAACTCTCACATTCAGCCTCCAACAAGGCAACATCATCATATCAATAATGTGGTCGTAATTGTGAAAATAAATTACACTCTATACAAGTTTAAATGGTCAAAATTGTGATGATTCTTTTTTTTTATATATATATATATTTTTTCTTCTTTAGAAATTATGATATGTACTTTTTGGCTAATTCTTAAATCCATCTTTATATATATATATATATATATATATATCTACTTATATGTAGACACCCATCTGTGTACGGTGTCTATTGAACTTATTATTATTATTATTATTATTATAATGTTATACTATATTATTATTATTATTATTATTATTGATTTATATGTTATACTATATTATTATTATTATTATTATTATTATTTCTATTTTATTTTTATTTTATTTTATTTTCTTTCCTAATCGGTGAAATTGAAACTGAAACTTGGAATTCAATGCAGTCAAAGGGAGGATTTTCAGGATCAATCCAAAAATCAGCAAGGAATCTAGACCAAATTTAGGATTTGGGCAAAATCCAATCCTAGAATTTAAGCCTGGGATTAATTCTGTCCATTTCCTAAAATTTTTTCTAAGGTTACCTATAAATTGAACTAACATTACAAAAGAACACACAAGGGGATTTTAGGTGAGAACGGGAGATTGGTGAAAAAAATCTAGTTGTTGCAACTCTTGATAGTAAGGAGTTTCTAGATTTTTTATCTTTGGGTATTTTGGATTCGTTTGAAATTTCTAGATTTAGATTTGGGTTTCTGGGTTTAGATTTAGGTTTCTGGGAGGTGTCTGAAAGGATCTGGGCAACATCTGGAGAATTTGGTAATTTTCTAGGATTTTTCTAGAAGAAACTAGGTTTTTGATGAACTATGAATATTTTGATGAGTTTTATAATGAAAGGTTGAATTTTTCGACCACATTCTAGCCAATTTTTTAGAAACCGATGGGTTTTCTAGTTTTCAATTAAATTTTTTGGTGACTTCTCCAAAAACCTATGAGTTTTTTAGTTTTCAGTGGGTGTTCTTGTCTATCTTAGAGAGAAAGCAGAGAAAATAAGGTCTAGAGAGAGAGAGAGTGTGTGCAGAGGCTTCTGAAGCAAAAATGCTAAGAAGTGCCTTTTATAGCAACCCAAAATGGTATCGTTTTGGATAGCCCAAGATCTGCGCATTGACCCGCTCACCCGCACGCCGACCTACACTCTGACCTGACTCGATCGTAGGTTTTTTTTTTCTTTTTTGATTTTATTTTAAGCTTATTTTATTTTATTTTTAATTTTTATTATTTTACTGATTTTATTTTTATTTGAGAAATTTTATTATTTTGTAAAAAATTTTTCTGTTGTTTTATTTTTTAAAATAACTAAGTTAAGAAAAAAACAAATATAAAAAATCTTTTCAACTAATAAAAAATGATAAAAAAATCTTTTCAAATAAGTTTATAGAATCTACCAAACTATTGGGAAGTTTCATAAACCAGTTTTCAAAAAACAAAAAAAAAAGTAAACAAAAATAAAAAAATAAAAAATAATTTTTATCCTCTAAACTATTGGAAGATTGTTTTAAATTAAATCCTACCAAACTATTAGGAGATTTAATGAAATTCTCAATTTTTTTTTACAAACTTTTTTACAATAAAATCTTACTAAACTATTGGGAGATCTACTTTAAAGTAAATACTACCAAACTATTGGGAGACTTTACTGACTTTTTTCGAATAAAATACTTTAATAAATCTAATGATGGAGCCTTTTCAGAATGAAAAACTAGTCTCTATGAATACTTCTAAAATGACAGAATTATTTTAAATTGCTACCAAACTATTGGGACAATTTTAAGACTAATTTTCAATAATTTGATAAATTACAAATATGATCAAGACTTGGATAATTTGAAATAAAATTGGTACCATCATTTGGATAAGTGTTGTGGTGATGCTATAACCTTTCCTGTGTATAATCATACTCTTGAATCTAAACTTTAATTTCATAAACTAAGATCTACTATTTAAAAATACCTAAATCGATCTTAGGACTCTTATTTAAATATGACAAATTCAATCAAGAGGTCAATCACACATAAATAGAAAAGATTGGTAATGACTCATCTTATCCATGTCTAATGGTAGGTCCACGGATCTATACGTTATAATAGTTTGATGATTCCATTGGGGACATCAAGAATTAAATCGGTAGATGATTTCTTATTATCCAAGCCTTGCCTAATAAATTCAAAATTTATTTATTTTATTTTTTTTCATTACTTATATTTGTTTTAGTTATCCATTTATTTATTGTATATATCTATCATACATTTGCATGGGCATAACATAAAGCTCTCTACTTGAGCTCTACCCTTAAGAGAAAGTGAAGTACCTATGCCCTCTTGAGATTTCATGTCTCTGCATAGGCCTGTGAAACACCTTTATTTAAATTGAACCCTTTTTGGCTAAAGTCTATGATGGGCGGGGATTGGGGTGCCTTACTAGTTTATAATGGATGATGATGTAATGAATAATTTAGGAACCTTTTAGAATTTATCTACACCACATGTAGTTAACTTTAAGAGCCTAACTATAGGTAGAGCCATGCCTCTCTTTTGTGTTAGAAAATCCTAAATAGGACCCATGATTGGATATTCATTTGTATGCTTATGTATTATCTTTTTGTATATTTTTTACTAACCCTATATGTTGATCTCTATATTTATGCTTGTTACTGACCCTTTTCTTTTATCATGCATTCATATTATTAGATTCATCATAAGGAATATTTGTCATGAAATATTTTTGATAAAGAAAATCTCAATTACATTCATAGAAAGCCTAGGCAAATCCTCTATTGATCTAAAAAGAGAATCTAAAGAGTTGAAGCTTGCAAACAAAAGGCTAAAAATGGAAATCCAAACACTGAAGCAAGAAAATAATGGGTGGAGGAATTTGTGCATTGACTTTAATACAATAAGGTCATCCATTAATTAAGAAGTGACCCAACTTTTGCAAGAAAATAGACAATTACAAGCAAAACTACAAGAAAGGGATACAATGCTTTTTGAAGCACAAAGCATGTCCAGATGGTAAATGGAGTAGTAGCAGGAGTCAAAGCACAAATCAAGGCTATGATTGAAGAATGTGAGCAAATGAAATAAGCATATATGAAGAAACATAACCAGTTAAAGTACTTTATTGACAAAATCATTGTGGCTGTTCACAAAGCCAACGACATGATAGAAATGATTGAAAAGTGAAAAACAAGGGTGCCAGCAGTGGGAACATATGGTAAAAAATTGATAGATTTCCTTAGTGAAATGCAAAGCCAGTATTGATAAGCCATGGGTTTCTTTTCCCAATAGTTCTAAACTTTTCATGGATGTAATGTTAGATTTGGTTAAAAATAACTTTTAATTCAATAAAGATTTTCTTTGATAACAATTGCTATGTGGTAAAATTTTCTTATTGGATTCATACACTTTTGTTTTAGTACTCATTCTCATGTATAATTTGAGAGTTTCATAGACATCATTTTTAAATTTGCATATCATGAAAAATTAAGGTTTAAGGATAGCTCAACACCAGTATTACACTTGGGCTAGAGCTAAGAAGATGGAGCAAGACAATACAGATTGGTTTGAGAGGTTAAAAAAGGCCCAAGAAGTAATCAAAGGAAAGTTAAGCAAGATCTTTGAAGCTTTAGAAAAGATACATAGAGGAAAAGCAGTAGAAGAAGACATATCACTTGAAGATACTGAGCCACTGTATCCTTCAAGTTTTGTTTCACATCGGGCCTAAACCATTTCAAGCTTTTTAGCCTTGAATTGATCCTTATTTTGAAATGACAAGACATTAAGCTAAATAAGCTTGATCAAGATTTTGAAAAAGATTTATTTAGTACATGTTCTTAAGTTTTATATTTTGGTACTAAATAAATAATATGATTTTCAAAGTTTAAACAAACCTTTCTTTATTTTCATATTTCTCAAACCAAATCTATCTTTAAAGATTATTTATTTAAGCTTAAATGAAAGTCCAATTGTTGTTTTTAAAGTGAATTTATTCATTTTGGACTTAATACAATTTTAATAATATTGGTTTTGAGAAATAGATTAACTTAAGAAAGTTGTTTTAAAGAACAAAGGTTTCCAACATTGAACTTGTTTTATTTTTTTTGTATTAATTCACAAAGTTTTAATATTTGAATTTTATATGGTTGGAAAGGTCTTTGAGTCTAATTTCTAATGGATTAAACAAAATCCAAATCCAAATTTTCTAAGAAAAGATTTTGAATTTTTACTAGACACTCTGTAGTTGTCTAAAAACTGCATTTGAAAATTCACTATAATTTGTACACAATGAATTAGGTGATTAATTTTATATGGATAAAAACCCCTTTAAGTCTAGTTTCAAAATCTTCAAATGGTTTGTGATTTGGGCTTGTATAACTCAAGATATGATTAAATTGGCGAGTAGAGTGCAAAATAAAATACAACAGAGCAGCTTGACAGGATCAATCCCCTAGGTTTCAGGATTGATTCCCTAGCTGAACCAATTGATCCCCTCAAGGAAAGGATCGATCAGGTCATGATTTTTAAAGGCAAATTGGTTCAAAACATGAACCAATCGATCCCCTCATTGAAGAGATCGATCGGGTCTTGGCCATAATACTCTAAGGGCTACTTTTTCATGCCTCCAACAGGCATTTCTTCACTCCAAGCTTCCCCAACGGCTAATTCTTCAATTTCTTTATATATTGGCCACTCCAACACATCAAGAAGGTTGATGAATTAAGATAGCAAGAGCCAACAAGCCATATTTTCATTCTTTTAAAGAATCAAGAGTTTTTAGAGGTTCAAAGTCTATATCTTTGTATTTATTGTATCCAAATTATATTTGTTGTTCATTCATCATTTAATTGTACTTAAAGTTAGCAAATACTTGGCCTTAGAGAGGTTGTTCTATTGTTTGAAAAATTACCTTTGATATACAAGGGTGGAAGAGAACAGGAGGTGAGATATCCTCTTGATATTGTAAGGGTAGAGGTTGTTATCTAAGCCTTGAGAAAAAGATAGAGATTTAGTACAAGATATGTTTGTATCTTGTAAGAATTTTTCTTCAATTAATGGATTGAAGCCTTGGTGTGGACAACCAAAAGAGAGGAAGTAGGTGCCTTGTGGAGAATGATCGAACCTCTATAAATTATTGTGTTTGATTTCTCTATCCCTATCTCCTTACAATTTATTGTTGTTTATATTTGATTTTAGGTTCTTTAATTGTTATTGTTTGCATTATATTTTCGTTAAAAGTGCTTATTATTTTAATTTCAATTTAATTATATTTTAATTTCAATTTAATTATATTGAAATTATTTGTTTGGGAAGAATTTGGAAAGATCCAATTCACCCTCTCTTGGATCACTATCTCATTTATAAAGCTAAAAAAGCTTTTAGCAACAACAAACCACGTTATCAAATTACAATCAAGGGAATGTTTAGTGTTATACCAATCTTATCTTCATTGAAAAAGTAGATGAGCTTATCCAAATGCCCAAAATAAATAAAACTAAAAAAGAAATGAAGTTACAGATGGCTACATCCCTAGAGGACTCTAAAACCAATCAGGCTATGAGCATGATCGACAAAAGATTGCATGCTATAGAAGGCATCAATTTTTATGGATCCATGGATGTTGCCAACCTCTTGGTTTCAAATGTTGTGATTCCTTTAAAATTCAAGATATTAGAATTTGAAAAGTATGACGGTACCAAGTGACTCATTACACATATCTCAATGTATTGTCATAAGATGACAGCACACGCCAGCAATGAGAAACTGCTCATGTATGTATTCCAAGATAGCTTAATCGAGTCTATGGTAAGATGATATGTTCAGTTGGATAGGACTCGCATAAAATCATGGAAGGATCTAATTCCATCCTTCATCAACCAATATCGTTACATCATAGATATAACCTCTGATCGCCTTTCATTGCAAAGAATGAAGAAAAAAACCTTTTAAGTCTTTCAAAGAATATGCCCAAATATGGTAAGATATCGCTGCCTAGGGAAGATCATAAAAAATGCCATCAAAAGTGATAAATTGGAAGAAGGAGAATCATTTGCTGCTAGAAAGATGCCCTAGAAAAAAAAATGAGACTCAAGCTATGAGTTTCAATAGGCAACAATTTAAAAACTACCCTAAGCCAACCTATCTTACATATCACTCTTTTATAAGTCATGTTTCTACTGTACTTTACCGATCAACTCCATGATCTTTTTATCCATCCCCTTTTAGGCCCTCAATTCATCCTATTACCCTGACAAATGGTGCGCAAGAATCATAGAATAGGGAAAAGCTTACATTTGACCCTATTCCTATGAGTTATACTAAACTATATCAAGAGCTTTACAAGAATCATTTGATTGCTTCCTGTTACTATAAAACAACTTGAACCTTCCTATCCCAAATGGTATAACTCCACTGCTCACTATGACTATCATTTTGGGGTGGTGAACCATTCCACTAAAAATTGTATTCCTTTGAAACGTATCGTAATCACTAGCATCATACATGTCATGTTACATTGATATTTCATTAAAAGTTAATAATTAAGTGACAAAAAATTTACTTAAACGTTGATGATCAAAATATTAAATTTTATAATGGGTGACCAAAATATAAAAAAAAAATCAAAGGTTAGAGAAAAGTATATCCTTCATTCATTCATCATCATCAATGTCAACGTCATCGTTGTCGTCATTGTTGTCATGTATATTTTAAATATTTATGATAAAGTTTTTTAATTTTAGAAGCATATTTATAATGTATCTATTTTTTAAAGATGATACTTTTTTTTAGGAGTAAAAGATATTTATTACTAAAGTGCAAAATTACAACCATGCTACAAAATCATTACTTCTAAGAACACCCAATTTGGCCAAAGAATCTGCAAAATGATTGGCCTCTCTACAAATATAGACAAAAGAAACCTTTCTCACCCTAGAGTAAAGGTTATACAACTTGTTGAGAAGATTATTGTATTTCCTGTTGCTTACTTTGTTGATCCATGCTCTAACCACTTGAGAATCACTTTCAATAATCAGTTCAGGAATGAAATCAAAAATTGAATTTACTACAATAGAAAGAGCTTATGTTACTGTCATTAACTCTGCTAGATTGGAATCTTTGACACCAATGCTTTTTGAAAACATGAGCAAAACTTCACCTTTGCAATTGCGAAGTACACCTCCTATTCCTACGGATCCTGATTTACCCGTTGCAGACCTATCCACATTGATTTTTCGGACACCAGTTGGAGGAGGAGACCAATGAATGTTGTTCCTTGGTTGTTTTCTATGAAGCAGTATGGTTAACTCTTTTATGTTGTGCATGAAATTCAGGTCTGAAAAATACTGATTTGGAAAATTTACCCCATCCACTAACCAAGCCTAGCCCATGTTAGACTAATATAATTAGATCAACTGAAATGTTTTTTGCTTAAATATTTTCTCATTTCCAACCAACCAAATCGACCATAGAATTGCATAAAACACTGTATCCCATATCGGTTTCTAGTTACTACTTACAATAAGGCTTTGTCTAAGACATAAACAGGGATTTAACTGAACCTGGGATAGACTAACTATTGTTCCATTATCGAATAAATTTGTACCAAATTTGTTATGCAAAGGGACAGTGCAGAAATAAATGATCGATAGTTTCTTTTTTCTCACAAAAAAAAACCCTTTGTTCACCACATTTACTAGACATCTTCTTCTGTGAAATAAATCAAAGATAGGAATACTTAAATAGGTTCTCAAATTTTACGAAAAAAAAATGAAACTTAGTCATCAATCTTTTATCACATGAAATGAATGTTATAAATTTTTATTTTATTTTGTTAAATGAAAGTAGGGTTTGTAAATTTACAATCTAGAGTCACTTAAAAAGAAAATACATAAGCTATATAAATTTTAAAAGAGAATAGAAAACAAATTTTAAAAGAGGATGAAATAATTTTCCACTTAAAAAAAATTGAGATTAAAATCACCTAAATTATCTGATGAACTCTTTAATCTCAACTATTACCCAAATACTGAATGCATTCAGGAAACTAAATAACAATAACAAATTACAAAAATCATTGTTTTATCATTAAACTTAAAGAATTAAACCATAGCTACAATTAACAAGAACAACCATAGGAAAATTATAAGAGTTTTCTTGGAGGAAAACATTCTAAAAATGAAGTTGATTGTTCAAGCACATAGGCATCCCAAAAAAGAAAATTTCTGGCCAAATATAAAATGCAAGGTTTCAATAATTATAAAATATTCTGCCCACGAAGGATCTACATTGCAAAGTCTTCATTATATTGTAAAGACATCAAGAAAGTCATTTCAAGTCCTACATCATAATTTAGTTTTTTTTTTTAGAAAAAAGAAACTAATTGTAGAAAATTAAAATTAGGATGCAGTTCATTATTGGAGATTTCTTTAAAATTTCGAATTAGAGTTCACTTTAATTGGCAAGTATTTTTAGGGTCTTTTTTTTAGGATTACATTAGTAATAATTATGTTTTTTTGTGAAAAAGCTTCTCCAGTTTTGGATATAGTTTTTACTAAGAACATGGAGCTGGCTGAAGGCAAACGCAATGGTGCATTAAGCTAGCTCTTATGAATAAAAAGCCTGAATATCATTAACTAAACTTAAATAAAGAGTATTTGAGTTGAAAACCCGAAATGGCAACTTAAATAAAGAAGCATTGAATGGAGTGGGACAATTCTTAGTAGTTGCTAGAAGATCTCTTTAGTTTTGGAAAAGCTTGTTTTGCTATATTCTTGAAAAGTCAGAAGCATAAATCAAGCATCCTTGATGAATTGGTTAATAATGATATGAATATTCATTACGCAATTACTTGTTTTTTCCCTGTTATAACCTGCTAGATAATGCATGGAACACTAATCCCTTTATTGAAATAAAATACATCTTTATTTATCTTTTCCTTTTATCCCTTTCATTAAAAAAGAAATGTACGATGTGTTGTAATTATCATGAAATTTAAAAGATGATAAGTGAATAACAAAGACCATGAAAGACACACATATTATTTTGAAGGAAATTTAAAATGTTGAGCAAAATAGTAAAGAGCAAGGGTCAAAGAGAAAATGGGCCTATAAGCTCATAAAAGCTAATAAACATTGAATGTAATAAATCATGGTTATCGATTAAGAGGAACCTTATTCGAATTTTACCATATATTGGAATGCACGAGATTCAAACAAAGGGAAATAAACATTGAGAAATTTCGAGAACTAGAGAAAAGTGACATAAAATAAGGAAAAAAATGATGGTCTTTTCATTGGCATCATGATCATCACTCATTGTACAACATTGCAAGAACATGAAAATTTCATTCATGCATGTATACGTGTGACATAGAAATATCAAAGTCTAGGACGAACCAAGACCAACAAAAGAAAGTATGTCAAATCAAGGAAACAATTACCTTCGATTAGAGAAATCTTTCAAATACTATTGCCTCTGGTTAGAGGAATCCTTAAAAAATCATCACCTCTTGTTAGAGGAGTTCTTTTAAAGTTTCATTGCCTTCGGTTAGAGGAGTTTTTAAAGTTTCATAACCTTTCGTTAAAGGAGTTTTTGAGGTTTCATAGCCTTTGGATAAAGAAATTTTTAAATTCATTGCTTTTGGTTAGAAGAGTTTTTTTCAAATATCATACCCTCTGGTTAGAGGAATTTTTTTTTTTTTTAAAATTTAAGAACCTCTAGATAGAGGATTCTTTCAAATTAAGCATGATTTGTAAGACCAACAGGCAAAATCTATAAGGCCATTTAGAATTATTTAATTCTAAGTATCATTGCCTCTGGTTAAAAGAGTTTTTATAGTATCATTACCTCTTGTTAGAGAAGTTTTTCAAAGTGTTATAGCCTCTAGTTGGATGAGTTCTTTCAAAGTCTCATTGCCTTTGGTTAGAAGAGTTTTTCACAGTATCATAATCTCTGATTAGAGGAGTTTTTTAAATTTAAAAGCCTTTAGATAAAGGACTTTTTTAAAACTAGGCATGATTTGTAAAACCAAAAGGCATAATCTATTAAACCTTCTAGAGTTTTCTTTCAAGTATCATAGCCTTTGGTTGAAGATGTTTTTAAAGTCTCATAGTCTTTGGTTAGAGAAATTTTTTAAAGTCTTGTAGCTTTTGTTTAAGTATCATAGCCTTTGGTTAGATGAGGTTTTTTAAAGTCTAGTGGCCTCTGGTTAGAAGAGTTCCTTTAAATTTTTATCACCTCTGGTTAAAAGAGCCTCTTAAAGTTTAATTGCCTTTGGTTAGACACAGCAAAATTTAATGATAAAATCCTTAAAAAAAATATATTATTCTTTAATTCTTATAAGTAAAAAAATATTTCTTGAATTTCACCTAAGTGTAGCAATAATTCAAGAAATTATTTTTGCTAAGAATATTAAAAAAAGTGAAAAACAATTCATGTTCAGTATGTATGGGCCTAGACAAAATTGTTATCTTTCGGTATTTGCCATATTCTTGATTTTTAGTAATGTGCAAACAAGGGCAGTTATGAACATCTATTTTGTTTGGGAAATCAAAGGTTGTATCAAAGTAACCTAAACCAATTCACAATCCCATTCGGGTTTGGTCAAACACCTTAATCGGATATATAGAGTTGTTTTCGTACTTGATCATTTTAAATTTTATTAAAATTTTACAATTTCATTTACTACTTTTTACTTTCATTTTCATTTATTATTGTTGTTGTTGTTATTGTTATTATTATTATTACTACGTTATTTTTTTATTTTCTTTCTTTCTTTGTTCTATTTTTCTTTTTCCATCATAGATGTCCTTGGTGCATTTATTGCACCAAATTCTAACCACCCTACCTACCTCCATGCTTGACCATTGCCCCAAAAAGTCCACAAATAATCCTAGAAAATCTGGGATCTAGTTTCTAAATTGACATTATAAATAGAACCATTTACATAGAGTTAAAAAGAGAACAACAATTTTGATAGAGAAAAAATCAAGCAAAAAAACCTATTGCCACTCTATTAGAATCACCCACAAACACAAACAAAAATTTTCAATATCCATATCTTCAAGGGGAACTAGCCAAAAAAAGAAAAAAAACTGAAACGAAAATCCTTGATCTAGAAGGATTGAGATTTTTTTTTTTTGGGAAAACTATTTAAGGAATCATATTTAGGGGATAGAGAAGAGTGTTTTGGATTTTTTAGAAAAGTTTTTTAGGTTGGCTAGAATTTGGATTTTGTTTAATATTTCAGTAACTATTGAATTTTTTAGTCACTACAATATGAAAAATAGGCTAGCATCTAGGAACCTTTTAAGTTTTCTTATGCCGATTGAAGATTTTGGGACACCAACTGATATCTAGGATTTACAACAGTTGATGAAAGAATATTTTTCTAGAGAGAGAGGCTCTGGGGGAGAGAGAGAAAAAAAGGAAAAAAAACTAGAAAAGGCCCTTAAATAGGCCGAGTGAAATGATGTCATTTTGGCATTCAAAGGATATGACCAATGCACCGACCCATTTGGTTAGTTTTTCTTTTTCTTTTTCTTTTCTGTTTTGAATTTTATTTTATTGTTTTTATTTTATATTTTACTGTTATTATTTTTATGATGTTATTTCATGTTATTATTTTATTACTTATTCTTATAGAAATAAGTAAAACTAAAAATAGCTTTAAAAAAAATAGGTTTAGAAAAGTGTAAAAAAATGTGAATAGAACTTTATATTATAATTATTAAGCAAAATTAAAATTTTGATACAAACAAAATATTTCTTGGGTTTCACTAAAGTGTTAGGTAATTTAATAAATAATTTTTGCTAAAAATAGACAAGCTATAAATAAAAATAAATCTTTTAGAATGTAAATTTTAAAGAAAATTGAAAGAGTTCAGTTTTTTTTTTATTATTGCAAGTAAAAATATTTTTTAAATTTCATCAAAAAATTAGGATAATCTAAGAGATTATTTTCATTAAATAAAGATTTATTTGATGACGACAAATAATAAATATAATAAAAATCAATTATTAGGATAGATCTTTTAAAAAGGTAATTTTTAAAGAAAACTTAAAATGTTCAATTTTTTAATTATTATAAAGAAAAAACATTTTTGGATCTCACCTATAAGTTGGGATGATCTAAAAAATTAGTTTTACTATAAAAAGATTTATTAAAAAAACATAAAACGAATAAATAAATAATGAAAATAAAGTAAATAAATATGTTTATTTAAAAAATATATTTTGAGTGAAAATCTTTGAGGAAAATTGGAAGAGTCTTATTTTCCTAAATTATTATCAAGAAAAAAGATTAAAATTGGGATTTCACCTAAGAGTTTAAATAATCCTAAAATTAGTTTTATAAAAAAAATTACGATAAAAAAATTCTCATGATGAAATTTTGAGAATTTGTGAAAGGTCAATTTTTTTAAAAAATTTTCTAAATAAAGATATTTGCTGTAAGTTCTGCTAAAGCATTGGAGAATTTATAGAATGTTTAAATAATAAATTTTTACAAAAATAATAAAAAAATGTTTGTCACAAATAAATTTTAGGAAATTAGTTTTAAATATAAAGAAGACCACATTATCAAGATAAATAGATAACACATATTTAATTGGTACCATTCTTTGAATGGGCGATGTGGAAGGGCTAATACCTTCCTCATTTGGAATCATATTTTTGGATCCAATCTTGATTTTGTAAACCAAAACATTATTTAGTAAATCTTAATTAATTTTAAAGTTTTTATTAAAGGATGATATTTTAAGTGATCCATCACACCTAATAAAAAAATATTTGTGACAATTACGTAAAATTTTCTTCTAGTCTATTGATAGAATCTTTTGAATGAAAAATTGTTATGACACTCATTATGATTGATAGGTATGTTATACATATTTTACATGATTACAACTAATTTTAAGTTAGGTATTTTATAATGTGATAAAATTACATTGTTTTTCTAACAAGGAAAACAAAATAAAAAATGAAGGAACAAAGTGTCATAATGTATAAATTCTTAGACCTACCGTTAGACATGGATTAGAAGAGTCACCACCAATCTTTTTTTGCTTACATGTGATTGGCCATCTGATCGAATCTGATCTACGAAACCATATTTTAGGTTTAAGAATACGGTTATACATAGGGAAGGATATAGTTCCCAACGGAACCCATTCAAAGGATGGTACTAGTTTGATTTTAGATTATCCAAGCCTTGATCATATTTGTAGTTTACCAAATTATTTAGTATTGAAAATTAGTCTTAAAATTGTCCCAATATTTGATAGTAATTTAAAATAATTCTCTCACCTCAGGAGTATTCATAGAGACTAGTGTCATATACTAAAGAGGCTCTATTGTTGGATTTATTAACATTTATTTATTTATTTTTATTTAAGAAAAATCAGTAAAGTCTCTTAATATTTGGTAGGACTTATTTTGAAGCAAATCTCCTAATAGTTTGGTGAGATTTTATTGTAAAAAGATTTATAAAAATTTTTTTTTTTGAGAAAATTCATTGAGTTTCCCAATAGTTTGGTAAGACTTAATCTAAGAAGCAATCCTCTAATAGTTTGAGGAATAAAAATTATTTTTATTTTTCTCTCATTATTATTTTTTTAAATGATTTTTGGAATTTCCTAATAGTTTGGTGGATTTTATTTTAAAAATTAAATCCATAAAGATTCTTCAATAGTTTGGTAAAATTCATGAATTTATTTTACAAGGATTTTATTAAAAAAAGATTATTTATTTATTTACTTATTTTATTTACTTTTTTTTATTTGTCTAAAACTTATTCGAAAAGATTTTTTTTGTTTTTATTTTATTTTATTAATTTATTATTTTTTAAAAAATAAAAGTGAAATTTTATGAAATATTCAATAAAAATAAATAAATAATAAAAATTAGTAAAATAAAAGAAATTGAAAATAAAAATAAATTAAATTAAAAAAATAAAGTAAATAAAATTAGGGGAAAATGGAAATGGAAAACTTGCGATTCAAATCGAGTCGACACATGGGTCAAAGCGCAGGTCGGTGGGTCACACGCAAATCCTGGGCTGTCCAAAATGACATTGTTTTGGCTCCTTATAAAAGCCACCTTTATGCGTTTTTACTCAAAAATGCCCTGTCCTCTCTCTTTAACCAAATTCTTTCTACCCTATCTCTAAAAACAACCTAAACATTCAACCAAAAACTAGATTTGGTCATCGATTTCTGGAAATATCAAAATATCGCGGAAAATTTCAAATCCCCATTAGAAAACTCATTGAAAAATTCATAGTTCTTCCTAAAAACCTAGTTTTCCTATAAAATCCCAACTTTTTCCAGATTCTTTCAGAAACCTAAACCTAATCCTAAGAACTCACATCGAAACCCAAAAAGGTTAATAATAATAATAATAATAATCTAATAATAATAATAATAATACCATATAATACACTAATAATAATAATATGATACAATAATACTATAATAACATAATATAATATAATATAACCAAAAAAAAAAAACTCAGTCCGAATGACCTTAGACACAGATGGGTGTCTACACAGAGATTGGGTGCCTAGATTCGATTTTGACCAATGTCTAATTCTACTTGTACACAAACTCATTACTTATTTACGGGCTTGACATCAAGATCAATCTACTTAATAGTTTCTCAGCACTCTTTAGATCAAGATCTTTTCCACTTAACTATATCTAAACATCTTCAAGATCAAGATTATCTTTACTTACCTGTATTTCAACACCTTCAGGACTAGGATCATCTTTTTTTAATTGTGTCTCAACACTCTTGATATCATGATCATCTCTTCTCATTTGTACTTGAACAATTTGAAGAGCAAGATCATCTCTTCTCAATTGTGTCTCAACACTCTTCCCCCACAATGTGGCATATATTCCAATAATAATTAGTAATCCACCTAAAATGCTATTAATTTTGAAAAAAAAAACCAAAATTAGTGGAATATATGATAATGTTATTTGATCAAAAAAGTTGAAAGAAAGTTATTATATACCTCCAAAGGTGAATCTCCTCGTGTAATAAAGTAGGGCCCATGAGTGTTGTAAAGATAAGGGCAAAAAGAGAAGTTGTGGAGACAAAAATTGGTCCTTGTTGTCGTGTGCACCATGTTGCAAGCATTATTGACAATCTAGATGCAAGGATGGCCTATCCATTTTGTTAAACGAAAGAATAAATTTAGTGGTAAAAAAATATCATTTACTACTAACTTATAAAACTTGTATGTAAACTAAAGCTTAGTATTTCTATCTCTTTGTTTTCTCCTCCTAACCCACTCACTGTAGCTAAAAGTTTTTTTTTATATCAAATATAAGCAAGACATTGATTATAAATGAAATAAACGTCTTTTGGTTATAAAAAGCTATAACATCTCTCGGCTAGATAAGCTTATTAGAAACTACAATCCAGCAAACATTTGCAAAACCACATTAATGAAAAAAACATGCATGTGATTAAAAACTAGTTCAAAAACAAAAAACATTCCATAGCAAAAAGTATCTTAAATCTTGCAAAGTTTTCAAGTAGTCTTGCAATGTTATATATCCAACAAGCTCATTAAATTGGTTTTCAATGATCTATTTTCATGCTACAGATGTTAAATTGTTTTTATATTTCATGTGTAAATATAGAAAACAAATATATCAAATTAATTTTTCATAATTAAATCTGTGCGATAAAATAAATATTAATTTATATTTGATTGATAGATTTATATTTCATTTCATTTGATTTCATTTGATAAAATATTAATGCACTTCGATTTTATTTGATTTCATTTGTAAAGTTTTATAATTTTAAAATCTAGATATTAATAAATGTTGATTTAATCAAAATTTAATTTGTTTTATTACCATTACAATAAATTTAGTTTTGTTTTATTGTTCTAAATTAAAAGATCTCTAAATTTTAATGGTAGGATAAAATATTTCAATATAAATCAACTCGACATTGTTAGACTATTATTAACTCACAATTTTTATTATTTCAATATTAACATTTGTAGTTTAAAATAATCTTATTAATTAACCTACAACACATCTTTTGTATAAGTAGCTCTAGGTTAAGCATAATGCATCTTTAACTATTTTTCACTAATTTTATATCTTTTGATTACTGCTTAGCTTCACTTCAATTTTCTCTCTAATTTTCACTTTGTATCATTTCTTGGTCTGTATTGCTCAAAGGTTATTATTTTTTTATACGTATATTTTATATTTCTTTAAGTATGCAAATGAAAGTATAAATATTGTGGTGATGATGGATCAATATATCACCAAGACTCATAAACTAAAACCGAGGTCATGAAACATCTTGTACTAGTTATTAACCCAACACTAATTGCTTGGGTTAATATCATGCTAAGAATCCACAAAAACATCCTTGTGTTCTTGGTGCTAGAACTAATCATAATAACATTAGTCTTAAATTACAAAAAATAATATATTGATTACATAATAATGTTATTAATATTACACTAATAAAAATTCTATAACCAAATATATATATTATTGAATTCAATAAAACTATAAACTGATATTAGATTAAATATTGAAAACATTGAGAAATTTTAGAGCATAAAACTTAAACACACCAAACTTTCAAGAATATGAAGTTAATCAAATTATGAAAGAAATTTAAAGCAATTAAAGCACCAAACAAAGTAATCAAATCCTCACCCAATCATATGGTATCTAAGCTAAAAAATTCTATGTTCTATGACACCGATATCAATTCGTGTCTTTCCGGTTCAACTAGTACCATAGTTCTTGATGCGACTTTCTACGAAAATTAATATCGAGAAAAAGAAATTTTCCAATCATTGACTCAAACCCATTGTCGAAGTCCACTTAGCGGAATAAGGGGGTTATGCGTTTTTGCTCAGAAGTGTCCTAGTCATCTCTCTTTTTCTAATTGAATTCTTTTTACCTTTTCTCTAAAAACAACCCAAACATTCATTCGAAAACTAGATTTGGTCATTGATTTTTGGCAAATTGGTCGAAATATCGCTTGAAAATTCAAATCCCCACTGGAAAACTCATCAAAAAATTCATTGTTCTTCCTAAAAACCTAATTTTCCCACAAAATTTTAGAAACTCCTAGCTTTTTCAAAATTCTTTCAGAAACCTAAACCTGATCCCAAGAACTCACATCGAAACCCAAAAAGGCTAATAATAATAATAATGATAATCTAATAATAATAGTAATAACTATAATAATATATGATAGTATAAAAATATAATAATAATAATAATATGATATAGTACCATATAATACACTAATAATAATAATATGATATAATAATACTATAATAATATAATATAATATAACAAAAAAAATAAAACTCTGTGCGATTGACCCCGGGCACAGATTGGTGTCTAAACAGAGGTTGGGTGCTTAGATTCGATTTTGACCAATGTCTAATTCTACTTGTACACAAACTCATTACTTATTTATGGGCTTGACATAAATATCTATCTACTTAACAGTTTCTCAGCACCTTTAAAATCAAGATCTTCTCCACTTAACTATATTTAAACACCTTGAGGATCAATATCATCTTTACTTACCTATATTTCAACACCCTCAGGATCATGATCATCTCTTCTTAATTGTGTCTCAACACTCTCGATATCAAGATCATCTCTTCTTAATTGTGTCTCAATATTCTTGATATCAAGATCATCTCTTCTCAATTGTACTTAAACAATCTAAAGAGTAAGATCATCTATTCTCGATTGTGTCTTAGCGCTCTTCCCCTACAACGTGGCGTATATTCCAATAATAATTAGTAATCCACCTAAAACGCTATTAATTTTGAAGAAAAAAAACCAAAATTAGTGGAATATATGATAATGTTATTTGATAAAAACAAAGTTGAAAGAAAGTTATTAGATACCTCCCAAGGTGAATCTCCTCGTGTAGTAAAGTAGGGCCCATTAGTGCTATAAAGATAAGGCAAAAAGATAAGTCGTGGAGACAAACTGGTCCTTATTGTCATGTGCACCATGTTGCAAGCATTATTGACAAACCAAATGCAAGGATGGCCTATGCATTTTATTAAATGAAAAAATAAATTTAGTGGTAAAAAAATATCATTTACTATTAACTTCTAAAACTTGTATGTAAACTAAAGCTTAATATTTCTATCTCTTTTTGTTTTCTCCTCCTAACCCACTCACTGTAGCTAAAAGTTTTTTCTTATTTCAAATATAAGCAAGACATTGATTATAAATGAAATAAACATCTTTTGGTCGTAAAAAGCTATAACATCTCTCAGCTGGATAAGCTTATAATAAACTACAACCCAGCAAACATTTGCAAAACCACATTAATGAAATAAACGTGCATGTGATAAAAAACTAGTTCAAAAAAAAAAAATTCCAGGCAAAAGGTATCTTAAATCTTGCAAAGTTTTCAAGTACTCTTGCAATGTTATAGATCCAACAAGCTCATTAAATTGGTTTTCAATGATCTATTTTCATGCTACAGATATTAAATTGTTTTATATTTCATGTGTAAATATAGAAAGTAAATATATCAAATTAATTTTCCATAATTAAATTCGTGCGATAAAATAAATATTAATTTATATTTAATTGATAGATTTATATTTCATTTCATTTGATTTCATTTCGTAAAATACTAATGCAAGTTTGATTTCATTTGATAAAAGGTTAATGCATTTAGATTTTATTTGATTTCATCTATAAAGTTTTATAATTTTAAAATCTAGATATTAATACACATTGATTTAATCAAAATTTATTTTATTTTATTACCATTATTAGATATAATAAATTTAATTTTGTTTTGTTATTCTAAATTAAAAGAGCTGTAAATATTAATGGCAAGATAAAATATTTCAAGATAAATCAATTTTCCATTGTTAGACCATTCTTCACTCACAATTTTTATTATTTCAATATTAACATTAATAGTTTAAAATAATATTATTAATTAACCTACAACATACCTTTTGTATAAATAGCTCTAGGTTAAGCATAATGCATCTTTAACTATTTTTCACTAATTTTATATCTTTAAGTATGCTAAGGAAAGTATAAATATTGTGGTGATGATGAATCGATATACCACTAAAACTCATAAACTAAAACTGAGGTCATGAGACATCTTTTTAGGTTATTAACCCCAACACTAATGGCTTGTGTTAACATCATGCCAAGAATCCACAAAAACATCCTTGCATTCATGGTGCTGGAATTAATCATAATAACATTAGTCTTAAATTGCAAAAATTAATATATTGATTAACATAATAATGCTATTAATATTACACTAATAAAAATTCTATAACTAAATATATATATATATATTATCGAATTCAATAACACTATAAACTGATATTAGATTAAATATTGAAAACATTGAGAAATTTTAGAGCATAAAACTTAAACACACCAAACTTTCAAGATTATGAAGTTAATCAAATTATGATAGAAAATTAAAGAATTAAAGCACCAAACAAAGTAATCAAATCCTCATTTTAGCATTTTAAAAGATACTATTCTAAACAATATAAGTTACAGCATTCTCTATATTAACTCCTTAACAAAGTCTGTATGTGTAACTCTTTTACATCTTAATTTTTAAAAAATCAAAACAAAATGGACCTTACATTCTCCTTCCCATTTTACCCCTCTTCACTTGCTCTATCATAATAATAAATCATAGTTGAGAGCTTGAGCAATGGCTCAAACTCCACATAAAATAGGCATTAGACATATTATTAGTTTTTTCTAAGCCAAAGGAGTTTATTAGTAAACCAAAAGGTTACCAAACTATCATAGAAATATAGTTCAACGCTAGTACAAAACAAACTAACCAAATACCACCTAAATGATAACATGAATACTAAACATCACCTCTCCCTAAAAGTGTCCAATTATATGACAACAACACCATATAGCAAACAATCTTTTGGTTATAAAAAGCTATAACATGTCTTGGTAGGATAAGCATATAATAAACTACAACCCAGCAAACATTTGCAAAACCAAATTAATGAAATAAATGTGCGTGTGATAAAAAACTAGTTCAAAAACAAAAACATTCTAGAACAAAAAAGTATCTTAAATCTTGTAAAGTCTTCAAGTAATCTTGCAATGTTATAGATCTAACAAGCTCATTAAATTGGTTTTCAATGATTTATTTTCATGCTAAAGATGTTAAATGGTTTTTATATTTCATGTTTAAATATAGAGAGCAAATATATCAAATTAATTCTCCATAATTAAATTTGTGCAATAAAATAAATATTAATTTATATTTGATTGATAGATTTATATTTCATTTCATTTGGTAAAATACTAATGCAAGTTTGATTTCATTTGATAAAATATTAAAGCACTTCAATTTTATTTGATTTTATTTGTAACATTTTATAATTTTAAAATCTAGATATGAATGCACATTAATTTAAGTAAAATTTAATTTGTTTTATTGCCATTATTAGATAATAAATTTAATTTTTTTATTGTTCTAATTAAGGGATCTCTAAATATTAATGGCAAAATAAAATATTTCAATATCAATCAACTTGCCATTGTTAGACCATTATTCACTCATAATTTTTATAATTTCAATATTAACTTTCATAATTTAAAATTATCTTATTAAGTAACCTACAACACACCTTTTGTATAAGTAGATTTAGGTTAAGCATAATGCATCTTTAATTATTTTCACTAATTTTATATCTTTTGATCACTACTCAACTCTACTTCAATTTTCTCTCTAATTTTCACTTTGCATCATTTCTTAGTTTGTGCTGCTCAAAAGTTATTCTTTTTTTATACTTGTATTTTATATTTCTTTAACTATTATATTAGCTTTTTAAAAATATTTTTTTTGTTGATGATGGATTTAAAGATGATTGGGTATGTACGAAGAAAGTCTTTCACCAGTAGAGTTAGTATCATAAAAGTTGATATCACTTTTGGTTGGTACTATATGTCATGTAGGTGTAACATGAAACTATTTAAAATTGATGGAAAATTTCAATATTATTCTTGCAAGGTTGATGTTCCTAATCCAACTCCAAGGTAATTTGTATTTATATTTTTTATATTTGATACATAAAAAGATTATTTTTCCATGATGATAGTAAAAGTATTTTCAATTATTATATTATATTTATAATTGTAGAATTTTGCATTTTTTTATAAGTACAAGTTGAATATTGAGGCATTTGATAATTCAATAAATGCGATATTTGTACAATTCAATACAGATGTTAAGGATTTAATTAATAAAAATATTGACAATCTTTATGAAATATTTGTTAAGGTATCGAGTTTAAAATTATTTTAAAATTATTTAATATTCAAATTAATTGAATGATATATTTATACTTATGATTTAGAAAAATGGAGATTATCAAATCCAAGAGATATTTGAAGATCTTTGAGATAAAATTTGTGGATTCGAGATGAGAGCAACCAAGTATAATCTTGAGACAAGTAGTACCAAACTTATAGTGAATAAGATGTATGATTATGATCCTAAGCTTGAATGTTAAAAATTATTGGAAGAGATAACTAGAAACTTATTATAATGATTATGTTTGTTATAAAGTTATATAGTCTAGATTATAACTCAATTGTTGTCAAATTATAGATTGTTGTTTTATCTGTCTCTTCACCTTCATATGTGAAATCTATTGGCTCATAAAGTAAAATAACACCTACTTCAAAGATAGCAAGAAATATTGGAGAAACAATCACTGCATCCTTGCTTCAATAACTACTTATATTTTCCATGAAAAAAGTTTGTATGTGAGATTGATTTTAAGGATGAAATTTTTAATTTCTTGAAATTGAAAACATTATTATATTTTATTTAGAGATTATTTGGATTTAATAAATTATAGTTTGAGTTTTCTTCAGAAAAGATGATAATTACATAAGTATATTCAATATGTAATTAATTTATTTTATTACATTAAAATAAATAAATTTAAATAAAAATGATTATATAAGTTATAAGTTGTTCATAAACTTCATAGCTTATATTATCATTTTAAAAAATTTATATTTATATAAGATTTATTGATATATTAATATATTTTCATGCGTTGCACGGATTTAAAACTAATTAGAAATAAGTTCAATAGAATAATAATTATTACGATTTGCATACCATATAAGATTAAATTGTTATCGTAAAAGAAATAAAATTTTTAAATTATTAAAAAGAAAATTAAAAGTACAATTTTAGCCTTGATTTTAAGTTGAATTGCCAACTTTTATATTTAACAAAAGAGGTAGGCTGAAATGCCAATCTCATTTCCATCTTTCAACACAGCTGTTGAAAAGATTTGACTTAACACATATCTTGCCCAGTTCATTGTTAACTTAACTTAGACTTTTGTTTGGAAAAAAAATTTACAAGAAATTTTATAAGTGAAATTTATAAAATTTTTTATTAAAAATAAGTAAATCAAAATTAAAATAAAAAATCAAAATTGATAAATTAAAATATCTCATCACATAAATCAATAATGTAAAATTTGAAAAAATTTAAAAATTTTTTGATATATTTATTAAATAAATATTTTTAAATAAAAATATTAACAAAATTTTATTGTTGAATAAGTATCAATTAAATTTAAATTATAAATAATATTTTTAAAATTTTTTTTTTATGAATTGAATTTTATTAATCTATCTATTTAGATTGTTTATTAAAATTTTTATTTATTATTTCTAATAAAAAACTTTACAAACTTATAAAATTTTATGTAAATTTTATTCCTGTACTCTATCTATAAGCCTGTGACTAATTATATTTACCCTGTTTGGAAAGTTATAGAAAAATTATGCACATCACATCCAAAAATATTTTCAACATTACACAGGAATAGGCCTTTAGCAGCATTTTTTTTTATATATTTAGTAGCGTTTATAAATGCCATTAAACTATTTGCGACATTTGTTAAGAATGCCACTAAAAACGTGACTATACTTGTATTGAAAAAAATAGCAGCAGTTTAGAAAAAACGCCATTAACTTAGGAGCATTTGTGTCTAAAAATGCTATTAAATTTAATGATATTTATAAATAACAATGCCACCAAAATTTTAAACTTTAGTGACATTTATAATTGAAAATGCCATTAAATACTTGAGATTAGTGGTGTTTTTATTATAAACACCGCTAAATGTTTATTTAGTGGTATTTATACAAAAAACGCCATGAAATTTATAAAAGCATAGCAATTAGTGGCGCTTGTTAGAAAATATTGCCCAAAAAAAAGCCACAAAATCCTCTTTTCCTATAATGCAACCTATCACACTTTATCTTTTTCATTACATTTATCTTCATATTTGCCCTTCATCAACAATACAAGGAGAAATTCGAGCATTAGGTTTCAATTTTTTTTCTTGAATTAAGGTAATTTCAAATTCAATTCTCAAAATAGAATATATTTAAATTTTATTTTTAAATAAAATTACTTTGATCTAATTAAGTTTTATATCAGCTTCATATCAACATCTTCTTTCCTCTAAATGAGATAAAATTAATTTCTATTCTTTTTAACGTAACAAAACTTAGGGCAAATCTTATTGCATCACATTCAAAGCAATTTCTTTTCATTTCTTTTTTTTAGAAAAATATATTTTTATTCTCAAAATCTTAAAATATATTTACTTAAATTCATATTCCTTTAAAAATCAAATTTTACACAGTAATCAAATTCACTAAACCACATTCAAAGTCGCATTTCACTTTGTAAGCTTCATTATTACTATTTTTCTCAAGTAAATAGAAAAAAAGGCAACCCCTTTTTTCTTTTTTTTCTTAATTTTCCTCTCTCCTGTAATTTGCACTCTGAACGTAGAATTTTGTTGAGACGTTGCCCGTTTTACGATGAACTAAGGTAGAAAATTTTTTTGGGGTTTTCAATTTTGTTCTTAATCATCGTTTGATATGTTCTTAACATATTCTTTATTGATTTTCTGTTTGGTTGCCTAGCAATCTGATAGAATTAAAGTAGGATATCCGCTTTGTATTGTAGCTGGCTTTACCTACCAACATGTTTCCTGCTCAGAGGTGTGGGTCCCTTAACTCCCCATTACACCCAAAGAAACAATGGAACTAGAGAAGTTGCGTAGTTGCAGTCCTGAAGTCAGTGAACGAAAACAACGCCCTTTTCTTCTTTCCATCCTATTCTCATATTGCTTTCGCCAACTTCAAGAGGGACAAGGAATCCAACTAGATTAAAATACTTTTATTTTAAAGAAATAAATCGGAGTTGAGGTGGTAATATTAATCCAATTAAAGAAATCGAATAAAATCGGTAATATTATAAAATTAAAAATCGGGTAATATTATCCGATTCATCCATTTCCCAACTCACTGAAACCTTGATAAATCTATGATTATATATATATCTCTTTTTTTTTCTTTCCAACTAATAGGAAGTTGCTTTAAAAAAAAAAGAAATTTAATACAACATGATTTCCGAAATAACAATTCCCTCTACTTAAAATTATCTAATTTCTGAAATTATCAGCTCACAAATATAGAATCAATACCTCGTGATGCTACCAGCTTTTGAAAATTGAGACCATGATACCAGCTTTTGAAAATTGCTACCATGCTACCAGCTTGTGAAATATTTTTCATGATGCCAAAACCTAAGGAGATTCAGAAGTTTCATCAATTATACCAATAAAACCAATATCACCCAATATAGCAAATGATGGAGCGACGATATTTATTTAAAATATCACACAATATAATATAAATTTTAAATAAATATATATATTTTCTTACAATTTATCCAAAATAAAAATTTATTTCAATGATTTCTGATTCTACATAAAACTTTTGTTTTTAACTTCAATGTCATCAGTAATAAAGCAAGAGCTAATAAAGTTACTCCATGAATATGTGGATGTATTTGTTTAGTCATACCAGGATATGCTAGGACTGGATACTAAAATTATACAACATAAACTACCTCTGAAGCTTGAATGCAAACCAATTAAACGGAAGTTGAGGAGAATGAAACCCAAAATGCTATTGAAGATAAAAAAAAAAAAAAGAAGTAAAAAAGCAATTTGAAGCAAGATTCTTATAAATGGTTAAATATCCCAAATGGGTGACAAATATAGCTTTAATACCCAAAAAAGATGGTAAAGTAAGGATCTGTGTTGATTATTGGGATCTCAATAGAGTAAGCCCAAAAGATAATTTCTCATTACTCCACATTAATACCTTAGTGAACAATACCGCTAGGCACTCTCTATTTTCATTACAAACAAATCAAGATGACGCAAAAAAGATATGGAAAAGACTACTTTTGTAACATTTTGGGGAACATTATGCTATAGTCATGTCATTCGATTTAAAAAATATTGGGACAACTTATCAGAGAGCAATGCTAACCCTATTCCATGATATGATACATAAAAAAATAAAGATGTATGTAGATGACATGATTGCCAAGTCCCGTGAAGAGGCAAACCATGTGACTAATCTTAGGAAATTATTTGAAAGGCTAAGAGAGTTTTAGCTCAAGCTCAACCTAGCTAAATGCATTTTTGGTGTAACCTCAGGAAAATTACTAGGATTTGTCTTCAACAAAAAAGGAATTGAAATAGATCTAGATAAGATATGGGCCATTCAAGAGCTACCACCTTCGCACAAGCAAAAAGAAGTAAGGGGATTCCTAGGAAGATTAAATTATATTGTTCATTTCATTTCTCAATTCATTATCAAATGTGACTCCATAGTCAAGATTTTTTAAAAACACAGGTTAGGGGAATGGGATGAAAACTATCAAAAGGCATTTGACAAAGTTAAAGAGTACCTATCAAACTCACTAGTATTAATACTACTTGTCTCTTAAAGACCTCTTATCCTATACTTGATGTTATATGAAGAATCCATAGGATGTCTGTTGGGGCAACGTGATGAAATAAGAAAGAAAAAACAAGCTATTTATTACTTGATTCACCGATGACAAGTTTAGATTTTCATCACTAAAAAAAATATATTATGCATTAGCTTGGATAGCTCATCAACTCAAACAGCATATGTTATACCATACTACTTAGCTTATTCAAAGCTGGTCTAATTAAATAAGTCTTTGAAAAACCTTCATTATCAAGAAGAATAAAGAGTTAACAAATGATACTTTTTTAGTATAACATTGTGTATGTGTCCCAAAAGGTAATCAAAGGGGGGTGCTACCATCTAATTTCTTATAGAACACATTCATAAAATTATATGCCTATGACATTCGATTTCTTAGATGAACATTTAATGTTTGTATAGCACACAGATAAGGAAGAGCTTAGCGAAAAAACATGAAAGATGTATTTTGATGATGCATCAAATGCTTTAAAGCATGGTATAAAAATAGTTTTGATATCTCCAGAAAGAGTTACTACCCAATCACTGTGAGACTAAGTTTTAATTGCACTAATAATGTGGTAGAATATGAAGTGTGTTATAAGTCTTCAAGTTACTCTTGAAAAGAAGGCCTATATGTTCAAAGTTTATAAAGACTCTACCCTGGTCATATGCCAATTGTGAGGAAAATGGAAAACTAAATATTCAAAACTAGTTCTATACCAAAACTATATATCGAGATTGATTAAATAACTTGAGAATATTTGGTTTCATCATTGCCCTGTGAAGAGAATGAGATGGCTAATCCTTTGGCTACATTGATAGTAATGTTTAAGATAAATAAAAATGTCGAAGTTCAACCTATCAAGTTGAGCATGTAAGAGTCATCTGCTCATTGTTCAAATATTAAATAAGAAGTTAATGGGAAACCATGGTGTTTTGACATATTACAATATGTCAAATATCAATAGTACCTAGAGCACATATCAAAAAATCATAAAAGAACTTTAAGAAGACTAGCAATAGGTTTTTTCATGGATGCAAAAATTTTATATAAAAGAAGTCAAGACTAAACACTCTTGAGATGTGTGAAAGCCATTGAAGCTGAAAAGTTACTGGAAGAAATCCATGAAGGCATCTATGGAACTCATGCAAATGACCACATGATAACTAAATAGATTACGAAAGCAAGATATTAGTGGTTGACAATGGAAAGAAATTGCATGACTATGCTAGAAAATGCCACAAATGTCAAATTTATACAAATAAGATGTAAGTTCTTTCAACATCCTTATATGTTATGTCAACACTTTGGCCTTTTTCTATATGAGAAATGGATGTGATAAGACACATTACACTAAAGCTTCTAATAGACATCGATTCATTCTGGTGGTAATTGACTACTTCACAAAATGGGTAGAAACAACTATATATGCTAATGTGACAAGAACGGTGATCTGTAAATTCATTAAGATCATATAACAATGTAAACTTCCAAAATGAATAATTTTTTATAATGTTTTTAATTTGAACAACAAAATGATGAATGAAGTCTATGCTCAATTCAAAATCAAACACCATAATTCAATGCCTCATTGTCCAAAACTGAATGAAGTAGTTAAGGTAACCAATAAGAATATAAAGAGAATTGTTGAAAAGATTACATACATGTATAAAGACTGGCATGAACTACTATCATTTGCATTACATGCTTATTGAACTTTGATTCATATATCCATGGAAGCTACCCCATTTTCATTGATTTACGGGATGGAAGAAGTATTGCCTATTGAGGTTAAAAATTTTTCATTGTGCATTCTTATGAAAGATGAGCTAAAAAAAGTTGAATGGGTTCACACTCAATATGAATAATTGAATCTCATTAAAAAGAATAGATTATGGGCACTTTGCCATGTTCAACCATAACAAAGAAGAATGATGCGAGCCTATGATAAGAAAATTCACCCTCGATAATTCAAAAAATGAGAATTAGTTTTGGAAAAGATTCTTCCTAACTAGCAAGATCCTAAAAAAAAAAATAGACTCATAATTGGAAAAGCCCATATATGGTGAAAAAGTGTTTTCTAGTAGGACACTGATCTTGGTAAGAATGGATGGGCATGATTTGCCAAACCTAGTCAATGTCTATGTAGTAAAGAAGTATTATGCCTAAAAGATGAAGAAAGGTGAAAAAAGCAACATGAACTAAAAAAGTATTTGAGTTGAAAACCTGAAATGACAATTTAAATAAAAAAGCATTGAATGGGGTGGGGCAATTCTTACTATTTGCCAAAAGATCTCATTAGTTTTGGAAAAGCTTGTTTTGCTATATTCTCAAAAAGTTAGAAGCATAAATCAAAGGTTTAAAAAAAATCCTTGATGAATTGGTTAATAATGATCTAGTTGTTCATTATGCAATTACTTGTTTTTTCCTTGTTATAACATGTTGAATAATGCATGGAACACTAATCCCTTTATTAAAATAAAATACATCTTTGTTTATCTTTCCCTTTCATCTCTCTCATTGAAAAAGAAATGTGCAATGTGTTGTAATTATCATGATATTCAAAACATTACAAGTGAATGACAATGACTATGAAAGATACACATTATTCTAAAGAAAATTTAAAGTGTTGAGCAAAATAGTAAAATGCAAGGGTTAATAAGAAAAGGGGCCTATAAGCTCATAAAAGCTAATAAACATTAAATGTGATAAATCATGGTTGCTAATTAAGAGGAAACTTATTCGAATTTTACCATATATTGGAATGCATGAGATTCAAAAAAAGGGAAACAAACATTGGGAAATTTTGAGAACTGAAAAAAAATGACATAAAATGAAAAAAAAAAAGATGGTCTTTTCATTTGCATCATAACTACATTTGCATCATGATCATCACTCATTATACAACATTGCAAGAACATGAAAATTTCATTCATGCATGTATATGTGTGACATAGAAATATCCAAGTCTAGGATGATCCAAGACTAGTAAAAGGAAGTATGTCAAAATCAATAAACAATTACCTTTGGTTAGAGAAATCTTTCAAATAACATTGCTCTAGTTAGAGGAATCTTGAAAAAATCATCACCTCTTGTTAGAGGAGTTCTTTTAAAGTTTCATAGCCTTTCATTATAAGAGTTTTTAAAGTTTCATAGCCTCTGGGTAAAGAAATTTTTAAATTTCATTGCTTCTGGTTAGACGTGTTTTTTTCAAATATCATAGCCTATGGTTAGAGTAATTTTTTTTAAAAAAATTTAAGAACCTCTAGATAGAGGACTTTTTCAAATTAGGCATGATTTGTAAGACAAATAGGTAAAATCTATAAGGCCTTTAAGAATTATTTAATTCCAAGTATCACTACCTCTGGTTAAAAGAATTTTTATAGTACCATTAGCTTTAGTTGGAAAAGTTTTTCAAAGTGTAATAGCCTTTAATTAGATGAGTTCTTTTAAAGTTTCATTGCTTTTGGTTAGAAGAGTTTTTCACAGTATCATAGTTCTGATTAAAGGAGTTTTTTAAATTTAAAACCTCTAGATAAAAGACTCTTTTAAAACTAAGTATGATTTGTAAGACCAAAGGGCATAATTTATAAGACCTTATAGATTTTTCTTTCAAGTATTATAGCCTTTGGTTAAAAGAGTTTTTAAAGTCTCATAGTTTTTGGTTAGAAAAGTTTTTTAAAGTCTTGTAGCTTTTGGTTAAAAAAGTTTTTTTTAAGTATCATAGCCTTTGGTTAGAGGAATTTTTTTTAATGTCTACTAGCCTCTAGTTAGAAGAGTTTCTTTATAGTTTTATCGCCTCTAATTAGAGTATTTTTGTTAAAGTGTCATAACCTCTTGTTAAAAGGGTTTCTTAAAGTTTGATTGCCTTTGGTTAGACATAGTAAAATTTAATGATAAAATCCTAAAAAAAATATATTGTTCCTTAATTCTTATAAGTAAAAAAATATTTCTTGAATTTCACCTAAGTGTAGCAATGATTCAAGAAATTAGTTTTGCTAAGAATATTAAAAAAATAAAAAAATATATGTTTAACATGTGTGGGCCTAGACAAAATTTTTTTTTTTTTTTGTCTTTGCTATATTCTTGATTTCTAGTAATGTGCAAACAATGGCAGCCAAAAAACACCTATTTTGTCTAGGAAATTGAAGGTTGTGTCAAAGTAACCTAAATCAATTCTTGATCCTATTCAGGTTTGTTGTAATAGTTTTATGTCTGCTTGATGAATTTAGAAATGAAAAGAAAAAAAATAAACAAACGAAGTCACTACCAATCTTTTTCAGCTAGATGCGATTGGCCACCTATTAAAGCATCTCATTTTAATAAAATCTTAAAATTAAGTAAACTTTATTAAAAAGATAATTTTATGGTCTGTAAGACAATCTGTGTTCGGGAGTTGGTTACGCGTGGGGAATGATTAGCACCCCATATCACCTATTTAAAACAATACCAATTAATTACATGTTATCTATTAATTTTAATAATAAAAAAGTCTTATTTTTGGTGTTTGAAAAATAATTTCCTTAATTTTTCTTATTTATTGAAATTTTGTCTTTTTAATATCTTTTATTATTTATTGTTTTATTTTTATTCAAGAAAAATAAATTAGAACCTTTTTATTGAAATAACTTTTAAAATATTCTAATACGTTGCTAACATTAGAAGAACTCTTTCTCACTTAGAGATATCTTAGGCATTGCTTCTTGTAATACCTTAAAATCTCATCATCGGAGGCTCTAATTTACTTTTCGTAAAAGCTATGTAGTGCATGCAATGCAAAATGCTAATATGTTGAAGCACACATTTTATTT
Organism: Durio zibethinus; assembly: GCF_047325235.1. Taxonomy (NCBI): domain Eukaryota; kingdom Viridiplantae; phylum Streptophyta; class Magnoliopsida; order Malvales; family Malvaceae; genus Durio; species Durio zibethinus. Next base: position 18,642,825 of record NC_143179.1, read on the forward strand.
TACTTTTTTAGAAATTTTATTGACTTTATTTATTGAATTATTATTAAGTTTTTTAATGAAGAAAAGAGAAAATTTTATCATATTAAAAATTTTTTTATAAATATTTCAATACACTGGTTATATTTCAAAAAAATCTTCTTACCTAGGGATTTCGTAAAGCATCTCTACTCGAAATACTTTTAGAATCATGTCATCAGATAAATTTTCTTTTTTCTCATTTTTTTATCACCTTATTTTTAATTTATTAGTTAATTTTTATTTTACTATTTAAAAAAAGGAAAATTTTTATTGTATTGAAAACTTTTTATAAATACTCTAATATATAGGTAGTATTTAAAAAAAATCTTTTCTCATAGAGATTTCATAGGTATCATTACTCGGAGTACTTTTGAATCTCATTGTCGAATAAAAAACTTCATTTCTTCTTACATTTTTTTACTATTACATTTTACTTTTAACAAATTAGTTAATTTATTTACTACTTCAATAAAAAAATTTTTTATTGCATTGAAAACTCTTTATAAATACTTCAATATGTTGGTAGTATTAAAAAAAGTCTTCTCACATAGAGATTTCGTAGGTATAACTATTCAGAGTACTTTTAAATCTAATCGTCAGATAAAAATTTTTTATTTTTCTTACATTTTTTATTATTACATTTTATTTTAAACAAATTAGTTAATTTATTTATTATTTTAGCAAAAAAAATTTTTTTTATTCTATTGAAAACTCTTTATAAATACTCCAATACGTTGGTAATATTCAAAAAAATCTTCTCACTTAGAGATTTCGTAAGTATCACTACTTAGAGTACTTTTGAATCTCATCGTCGGATAAAAATTTTCTTTTCTTACATTTTTTATTATTCTTTATTCATACTATTTTTTATTAATTTTTTATCAATTATTTTATAAGATTTATTTTAAAATTAATAAAATTATCATAACTTTTAACTATATATTTCATTATTTATTTTTTTATTATTTCAACAAAAATGTATTCTAACAAATTTAAACTTTTAACATGCATAAATACTAATAATAAAATTTAAAAATAATATAAAAATTATTCAAAATTTTTTTTTACCTGAACTAGATCAATCAATGGTCTAGTTAATGTCGATTTGGGCATGTCGGTTTGGAACGGTTTGGTTCGATAGTTCGGATGGATTGACAGTCCAAAAATGGTTCAGTTGAACACTTTTTGGTTTGGGGTAGAGACAGGTCACGAGTTGGATGCACGGACCCCGAGATGCACAGATCTTTCTAGGCTAAAATGACGTTTTGATATCTTCCCTAAACGATGTTGTTTTGGGTTTTAGATTTCTATAAGAATCAAAATTTTTTTCCATTTCTCTTACTTTTTTTCTCTCTTCCTTTTCTCTTCCTTAGACACAGTCTTTCTAAACCTAATAAGACAATCACCATTCATTGTGTTGGTCGCTGTTAGTATTCGTCGGTCGTCGGTCGTCGTCACCGTTCGTTGATCATTGAAAAAATTCATATCACAAAAAATCTTCCCCTCAACCCCCTAAACACAAATATAAGCCTAGTTTTGCTAGAAATAACCTCGAACTATGTAGATCTAGCTTGAAAGATTTGACCAAAATGATTTTTTTTATGGTTCCCGTTCTAAGGATTGTGTTTTTTTTTTGTGGCTTTCTTAGTTTTTTTTACTAAGATTTTTTGAGATCTGACAGAAAAAATGTTTGCTCTAGTTTTTCGTTTTTATCATAGGGTTTTTTTTTGCCATCATTTTGGTAGATTTTTATGGCTCTATTTATACAGAAAAAAAAGAAGACCAAAATCCAAGAAAATAGGGATTTTGGTTGCCTAAGACAAGGGCTGCTGTTAGAGTGACAGATGGCACGGCTGCCAAAGCTGCTGGTAATGTTTTTGCCAGCGACTGGCAAAAAAGGCATCAAAAGATGATGAAAAAAGAAAACAAAAACAAAAACATAAAAAAAGAGAAAAAATTAATAATAAAAAATAAATACAAAATAAGGGTTTATAGGGTCTAGTCAAACACCTTAATCGGATGCATCAAGTTGTTTTCATACTTGATCATTTTAAATTTTATTTACTACTTCTTACTTTCATTTTCATGTATTGTTATTATTATTATTATTATTATTATTATTATTATTATTATTACTACTACTACTACTACTACTACTTTATTACTTTATTTCTTTATTTTCTTTCTTTCTTTGTTCTATTTTTCTTTTTCCATCCTAGATGTCCTTGGTGCATTTATCACACCAAATTCTAGCCACCCTACCAGCCTCAATGCTTGACCTTTGCCTTATAAAGTCCACAAACAATCCCAAAAAATCTGGGATCTAGTTTCTAAATTGGCTCTATAAATAGAACCAATTACACAAAGTTAAAGAAAGAACAATAATTTTGATAAAGAAAAAATCAAGCAAAAAAACCTACTGCCACTCTATTAGAATCACCCACAAACATAAACAAAAATTTTCAATATCCATATCTTCAAAGGGAACTAGCCAAAAAAAGAAAAAAAAAACTAAAACTAAAAACCTTGATATAGGAAGTTTGAGATTTTTTTTTTTGGAAAACTATTTGAGTAATCATGTTTAGGGTATTGAGATGAGTGTATTGGATTTTTTTGGAAAATTTTTTAGGTTGGCTAGAATTTGGATTTTGTTTAATTTTTAGGTGACCATTGAATTTTTGGCCACTAAAATCTAGGAAACATGCTGCCATCTAGGAAACTTTTAAGTTTTTTTACGCTGATTGAGATTTTAGGGCACCAACCAAAATTTAGAATTTGTGATGGCCGACGAAAGAGGATATTTTTAGAGAGAAAAGCTCTAAGGGGAAAAAAGAGAGAGAAAAAAAATAAAAAAAAATAAAAAAGGCCCTTAAATAGGTTGAGCTAAATGATGTCATTTTGGCATTTAAAGGATTCAAACTTGACTCGCTGACCTGCATTGACTAGTGCACCAACCCATTTGGTTTTTTCTTTTTCTTTTTCTTTTTTGTTTTGAATTTTATTTTATTGTTTTTATTTTTTATTTTACTGTTATTATTTTTATGATATTATTTCATGTTATTATTTTATTACTCATTCTTTTATAAATAAGTAAAAATAAAAATAGCGTTAAAACAAAAAAAAAGGTTTAGAAAAGTGGAAAATTTCTGAATAAAGCTTTAAATTATAATTATTAAGCAAAATTAAAATTTTGATACAAACAAAATATTTCTTGAGTTTCACTAAAGTGTTGGGGTAATTCAATAAATAACTTTTGCTAAAAATAGACATGCTATAAATAAAAATAAATATTTTAGAATGTAATTTTTAAAGAAAATTAAAAGAGTTCAATTTTTTTTTTAATTATTGCAACTAAAAATATTTCTTGGATTCCACTAGAAAGTTAGGATAATCTAAGAAATTATTTTCACTAAATAAAGATTTATTTGATGACAACAAATAATAAATATAATAAAAATTGATTATTGGGATAAATCTTTTAAAAATGTAATTTTTAAAGAAAACTTAAAAAGTTCCATTTTTTAATTATTATAAAGAAAAATTATTTTTGGATCTCACTTATTAGTTGGGATGATCTAAAAATTATATTTACTACATAAAGATTTGTTAAAAAACATAAAATGAATAAATAAATAATGAAAATAAGTAAATAAATATATTTTGAGTGAAAATTTTTTAGGAAACTTGGAAGAGTCTTATTTTCCTAAATTATTATCAAGAAAAAAATTAAATTTGGGATTTGACCTAAGAGTTGGGATAATCCTAAAATCAGTTTCATAAAAAAAATTACAATAAAAAAAATCTCATGATGAAATTTCGAGAATTTGTGACAGGTTAATTTTTTTCAAAAATTTTCTAAATAATGACATTTTCTGTAAGTTCTACTAAAGTGTTGAGGAATTTATAAAATGTTTAAATAATAAATTTTTAGAAAAATAATAAAAAAATGTGTCACAAATAAATTTTAGGAAATTAATTTTAAATATAAAATAAGACCACGTTATCAAGGTACATAGATAACACATGTTTAATTAGTACCATTCTTTGAACGGACAATATGAAGGTGCTAATACCTTCTTCATTTATAATCATATTTTCGGATCCAATCTTGATTTTGTAAACCAAAACAGTATTTAGTAAATCTTAATTAATTTTAAAATTTTTATTAAAGGATGATATTTTAAGTGATCACTCACACCTAATAAAAAATATTGGCGACAATTCCGTAAAACTTTCTTCTAGTCTAGTGATACAATCTTTCGAATGAAAAATCATTACAACACTCGTTATGATTTATGGGTATGTTATACATATTGTGCATGATTATAACTAATTTTAAGTTAGGTGTTTTATAATGTGATAAAATTACATTGTTTTTCTAACAAGGAAAACAAAATAAAAAATAAGACAAAGATTGGGTGCCTAGATTCAATTTTGATCAATGTCTAATTCTACTTGTACACACACTCATCACTTATTTATGGGCTTGACATCAAGATCTATCTACTTAATAGTTTCTCAGCACCCTCGAGATCAAGATTTCCTCCATTTAACTATATCTAAGCACCTTCAAGATCAATATCATATCTACTTAATTGTATCTCAACATCCTCAGAATCAAGATCATTTCTTCTTAATTGTGTCTTAACACTCTCAATATTAGGATCATCTCTTTTTAAATGTGTCTCAACACTCTTAATACCATTTACTTTTAACTTCTAAAACTTGTATGTAAACTAAAGCTTAGTATTTCTATCTTTTTTTATTTTCTCCTCCTAACCTCTCATTGTAGCTAAAAGTTTTTTCTTGTTTCAAATATAAGCAAGACATATTGTATGTAAAAGCATATTAAGAAATGTAATAGATAATTTTATATATCGACCGAACTACAAAATTAAAAAAAAAAACAAAATTAATAAGTAATTATCGAGTAAGTCATGGCGACAAGTCTAGTATCCAGCACCAAATACCAAGTAGACCAATCCCTCTCTATAAAGATAGCATATATAGTAGAGAGTACAATGCTACTACTACACATAAACAATAAAGAAGAGAAAATTGGGTAGGAGTATGTCTTGCTCATTATCGTCTAGTTAAAACAAAGAAAAAACCTAATTGTTAGTAAAGTATATTTTATTTTAATATAGTTTATATTAAAATTCAAATATATGCATACCAATATGATAAGAAAGATTGCAAAACAAACACAACTGTTGAAAGCTAACCTGATCCGATATACTGGCATTTGCACTTGGGTTAATGCTGCTATACTGTGATGTTGTAATAAATCCACAGAAGTTGACCATAGATGGATGTTTGGTCCACTGTAGAAGCTAATGATCATGGCACTTCTGATGCTAATGACAGTGCCAACCAACTTAAACTTACCAAGCCAAGTGGCTAAAGTGAAAGTCTCCATCCTAAGAAAACAAGTAAATATCCTTAGATTCTTTAATCAATTATTTGATATAATTATATTTGATTAAATATAGTTACCATTTGAGTAATTGATGTATTTCATGTGTAAATATAGCAAGCAAATATATCAAATTAATTCTCCTTAATTAAATCCGTGCAATAAAATATTTTATTAATTTATATTTGAATGATAAATTTATATTTCATTAAATATGATTTCATTTGGTAAAATAAAAATGCACCTTTGATTTCATTTGATAAAATATTAATGCACTTCAATTTTATTTGATTTCATTTGTAGCATTTTATAATTTTAAAATCTAGATATTAATACACATTGATTTAATTAAAATTTAATTTGTTTTATTACCATTATTAGATACAACAAATTTAATTTGTTGTATTTTTCTAAATTAAGGGATCTCTAAATAGTAATAGCAGAATAAAATATTTCAATATCAATTAACTTGCCATTGTTAGACCATTATTCACTCACAATTTTTATTATTTCAATATTAACTTTCATAATTTAAAATTACATTATCAATTAACCTACAATACATCTTTTGCATAAGTAGCTCTAAGTTAAGCATAACGTATCTTTAATAAATTTGCACTAATTTTATATCTTTTGATCACTACTTAACTCTACTTCAATTTTCTCTCTAATTTTCACTTTGCATTGTTTCTTGGTCAGTGCTGCTCAAATGTTATTCTTTTTTTATACTTATATTTTATATTTCTTTAACTGTTATATTAGCTTTCTTTTTTAAATTTTTTTATTGATTGATTTAAAGATGATTGGATATATACGGGAAAGTCTTTCACTAGTAGAGTCACTATCATAAAAATTAATATCATTTTTGGTTGGTACTATATGTCATGTATGTGTGACAAGAAAACTATCTAAAATTGATGTGAAATTTCAATATTATTCCTACAAAGTTGATGTTCCTAATCCAACTTTAAAGTAATTTGTATTTATAATTTTTATATTTGATACATAAAAAAATTATTATTCCATAATGATAAAAGTATTTTAAATTATTATATTATATTTATAATTGTAGAATTTTACATTTTTTATAGGTACAAGTTGAATATTGAAGCATATAATAATTTTGAAAGGGTGATATTTGTACAGTTCAAAACAGAAGCTAAGGATTTAATTAATAGAGATATTGATGATCTTTTATGAAATATTTGTTAAGGTACTAAGTTAAAAAATTTATTTTAATATTATTTAATATTCAAATTAATTGAATGATATATTTATACTTATTATTTAGGAAAATGAAAATTATAAAATCTAAGAGATATTTGAAGATCTCTGAGATAAAATTTGTGTGTTTGAGATGAGTGCAATCAAGTACAATCTTGAGACAAGTAGCATCAAACTTATAGTGAATAAGGTGTATGATTATGATTTTAAACTTGAATGTCAAGAATTATTGGAAGAGATAAGTATAAACTTATTATAATGATTATGTTTGTTATAAAGTTATATAGTCTAGATTAAAACTCAACTATTGTCAAATTATAGATTGTTATTTTATTTATCTTTTCACCTCAATCTGTGAAATTTATTGGCTCATAAAATAAAATAACACCTACTTCAAAGATAGCAAGAAATACTGGAGAAACAATTGCTGTATTTTTGCTTCAATAACAACTTATGGAAGAATTTCCCATGAAAAAAGTTTGTATGTGAGATTGATTTAAGGATGAAATTTTTAATTTTTTGAAATCGAAAACATTATTGTCTTTTATTTAGAGATTATTTGGATTTAATAAATAAAGTTTGAGTTTTCTTTAGAACTGATGATAATTGTATAAGTATATTAATATGCAATTAATTTATTTTATTATATTAAAATATATAAATTTAAATAAAAATGATTATATAAATTATGAGTTGTTTACAAACTTCATAGCTTATATTATAATTTTAAAAAATTTATATTTATATAAGATTTATTGATATATAAATATATTTTCGTGTATCGCATGGATTTAAAACTAGTTAGAAATAAGTTCAATGGACTAATAATTATTACGATTTACATACCATATAAGATTAACATGTTAGTGTAAAGGAAATAAAAGTCTTAAATTGTTAAAAAGGACGTTAAAAGTGTAATTTTAACCTTCATTTTAAGTTGAATTGTCAACTTTTATATTTAACAAAGAAGGTAGGCTGAAATGCCAATCTCATTTTCATCTCTCAGCATAGTTGCTGATAGGATTTGACTTAGCACATATCTTGTCTAGTTTATTGTCAACTTAACTCTTGGAGATGTTCTTCATTTGGAAAAAAAAATTTACAAGAAATTTTATAAGTGAAATTTGTAAATTTTTTTATTAAAAATAAGTAAATTAAAATTAAAATAAAAAATCAAAATCGATAAATTAAAATATTTCATTACATAAATCAATAATGTAAAATTTTAATAAATTTTAATAAATTTTAATAAATTTTGATATATTTATTAAATATATTTTTTTAATAAAAATATTAAAAAAAATTTTATCGTTGAATAACTATCGATTAAATTTAAATTATAAATAATATTTTAAATATTTTTTTACAAATTAAATTTTATTCATCTATCTGTTTAGATTTATATTAAAATTTTTATTTATTCATTTTTAGTAAAAAACTTATGAACTTTACCTATAAACTTTTATGCAAATTTTATTCCTCTAATCTATCTTTAAGCCTGTGACTAATTATATTTACCCTGTCTGGAAAGTTATGGAAATATTATGTACATCACATGCAAAGATATTTTCAACAAGGAAATAAATCTTTACCGGTAATTTTTTTCACATTTAGCAGGTTTATAAATGCTGCTAAACTATTTGTGACGTTAGTTACAAATCCCACTAAGAGCATTGACTATACCTATGTCGGAAAAAATAGTAACAATTTAAGAAAAAATGCCACTAATTTATGGGCATTTGTGTTAAAAAATACTGCTAAATTTAACGGTGTTTATAAATAAAAACACTGTTAAATTTTAAGCTTTAGTGGTGTTTATAATTGAAGACGCCACTAAATACCAAAGATTAGTGGCATTTTTATTATAAACACCATAAAATATTTATTTAGCGGTGTTTGTACAAAAATACGCAACTAAATTTATAAAAGCATAGCAATTAGCGGCACTTGTTAGAAGATGCTGCCAAAAAAGACCACCAAATCCTCATTTTCCTATAGTGCAACCTATCACACTCTATCTTTTTCATTACATTTATGTTCATATTCGCCATTCATTAACAATACAAGGAGAAATTCGAGCATTAGGTTTCAGTTTTTTTCTTTAATTAAGGTAATTTCAAATTCAATTCTCAAAAAAGAATATATTTAAATTTTATTTTTAAACAAAATTACTTTATCTAATTAAATTTTATATCAGCTTCATATCAAAATCTTCTTTCTCTAAATGAGATAAAAGTAATTTCTATTCTTTTTCTTCCCTGTAGCTAAAACGTAACAAAACTTATGGCAGTGAACGAAACTTTTGGGGTTTTTCAATTTTATTCTTGATCATCGTTTGATATGTTCTTAACATATTCTTTATTGATTTTCTGTTTTGTTGCCTAGCAAATCTGATAGAATTAAAAGTAGGATATCCGCTTTGTATTGTAGCTGGCTTTACCAACATGTTTCCTGCGCAGAGGTGTGGATCCCTTCACTTCCCATTACACCCAAAGAAACAATGGAACTAGAGAAGCTGCGGAGTTGCAGTCCTGAAGTCAGTGAACGAAAACAACGCCCTTTTCTTCTTTCCATCCTATTCTCCTATTGTTTTCGCCAACTTCAAGAGGGACATGGAATCCAACTAGATTAAAATACCTTTATTTAAGCATAAAATTTAAATCAGAATAAAGATTTTACACTATTTTAGTTAAAGAATAAACTCCATTACATTTGGGTTCAAAAATATGGGATTTTTTTTCTAAATTAAAGTATTTTTCGATTCTTATTCCTAAAATAGATTGATTCTAATCTTTTTTCTCAAATTAAGGTATTTAAGCTAAGTCAAATTCATGATTGAAACAATCTTAAAAAATTATTTTAAAAATAATATTATACAAAAAAAAAATATCATTATTTTAATATTTTAAATATATTTTGAATTAAAATTAAATTAAAATTTTAAAATATTTTTCCTTCTACATAAGTTAGAGATTTTCCCTCAACTAAACTAAAGTACTTTATAATCTGATTAATTTATTTTCCAACTCACTAAAATGTTGATAAATCTATGATTTTATATATATATATATATCTCTTTTTTTTTTTTTTCCATCTAACGTGAAATTGCTTTAAAAAAAAAGAAATTTAATACAATATGATTTCTGAAATAACAATTCCCTCTACTTAAAATTATCTAATTTCTGAAATGATCAACTCACAAATATAGAATCAATAACTCGTGATGCTACCAGCTTTTGAAAATTGACGACCATGATACTAGCTTTGGAAAATTGGCTACCATTCTACCAGCTTGTGAAATATTTTTCATGATGCCAAAACCTAAGGAGATTCAGAAGTTCCATCAATCATCAATTGCTAGTCAACGTATCCATCACTGCAGTCTTTTGTAGTGATTTCTGGGTTTCCAACTCTAAGCAAAATCCAGACTCGTAAAATATGCAATATCCAAGCAACACTATAGAACGAACTTCAGTCATGAATAGGCTCAATCAACACAATTTAAATTAACAAAACCTGCTTATTCATGGGTAGTCCTTCAAAAAAACTAAAAAAGAATCTTCTTGATATTTTGATAGAAATCCAATCTTTAAAAAAAGAAAAAATTGTTGAGTTCTCTCACCTTTAACGAAGCAAGATCATTTACAATCTACATGTTGTGATTAATATGTGAAGACATGATTGTGAAATCTATCAGTTGCGGATCCATTTTTAGTGGAAGGATGTCCATAGACACTTTTCAAAATTGAAAAATAATAAAATTTAAATGAAAATTTTCACTGAACACTTTAAAACTTTTCTTTGAAAACCTCCAAAGACAGAAAAAAAAGATTGAAAGAAAATTTTTCCTAAACACCATAAAATTGATAAATTTATTAATAATTATTTTTTATATTATAAACAGACACTTAAAAAAAAAATCTGGACCCATTAAAACCCGCATTCCCGCTATAGAAATTTATACTACATGAATTCACATGACAACATCCCAAGTAGATTTATTTAAGGGTCAAGTTACCCATCCAAATCCAAAAATTTGTTCAATTTTTTAGAGGATTTGGACAAAAAATAAAAGCTCTTTAAATGAGTTTGGACATAATTTTTAGATCCGTTTAAATTTCGAGTATGACATTAGACAAAATAATTTAAGCCCAAGCCTACTCGATCCGACCATAATTCACAAATATATAAATTTTTTATTTTTATATAAATGTGAATTATATATGTTAATTCATATATTTATAAAATTTAAAAATAAAAATTATAGATATTTTTATTAAAGTTAATTTTTTTTCTTTTATATTATTTTAATTTTAATTTATATATATGAATTGAATATAATCCCATTAAACTTAATTGAATTATATATTTTTAATATTTTATTATATATAAAAATTAAATTTAATGGATGAGTTTAAAATTTATTTATTTTTAATTGAATTGGGCTTAAAAAAATTTTAAAGCCTGAAATTTTGAGTTGGGTCAAACCTAAACAAGCATATAAGATATTAAAATCAAATATGAACCCACCCTAAACTCAATCCGACCTAACCCATTAACCCCTCTAATCCCAAAACCACAAAAAAAAAAAAAGAAAACTCATGTTGAATAACCCGATAATGCTAAGTTTCATGATTTTGAAGTAGTAAGAGTGAATTAAATTCAATAATCCAATTTAACTGGTATGTATCTCGTGCGATGAAAAATTATTTTTTTATTTTATAAACATACAAATATAAATAAATGATGATTATATAATAATACATAATATGTTATATAGGTGTAAAATCAATTAGTTTGATGTATTTTTATAGCTTTAAGAATGATTAATATTTTAACAACGCAACCATTGAAAATTTTCAAACCAATGTACTTGTGCTTATCATTCACATAAAGTTTTAAGTTAATCATATATCTCTATCATGCAAATCGAGATGTATATATATTTTACAAAACAAACAGTTAACAATTTTAATTAACTTAAAATTTCATAGTGCATGATTTACATGAATACTTTAATAAAGCATGACATCCAACATTTTGATTAATCAAATATAAATGGTGTAAGAAGTACGAAAAAGAGTAAAATTAAATTAATTTTGTGGATCTCTCCCCTATATATATATATATAATAAACTTTTTATTTTAAAAAAATTCTAATATTCGATTAAAAATGTTGTTAAATAAAAATAATAATAAATTTGTCTAGAAAAAATTTTGCATGGACTTAAATTTGTTTCATTTTTAATATGTCTTCATGTTTTGTAAAAATATCAGTATAACTTTTCATGTTTATTTTGATAAACTAAAGATAAGTTAATTTTATTTAAATAATCTATAATTTTATATCTTAAAATAATAAAAATAACTCCATCCTCATGTATATACTTTTTAGTGAAATTTAAAAAATATCTTGTTCCATATGATTTACATCAAATGTTAAAGTTTTTACATATGAAAATCTAATCTTATCTTTTGAAAATTTTTTATAAGAATTTAACAAATAAATTTTATATTTATTATTTTATATACATTTATAACTCGTAATCACACATTAATATGCATATGTGTGTATATATATATATATATATATATATTGAAGTAAAATGATAGTAAAACCCTATACTATGTGCAAGTTAATTTATATGCCGTCTTCTGTATCCTCATTTTTATTGCATCATTGACTACTAAAGAATTAAAAGAAAAATTAAGCATATTCAATATAATGTGCTTGTTATTAGGCATGAGTTCATGATCAAATTTTAAAGTGATAACAATAATTAATAATTTAATTCTTTTTCCTTGTTACTTATAATAAATGTTTTGTAATATATGTATTATCGTAACATATAAATCCATGAACTTATCACTAGATATAACTTAAGAAGTTGTCACCGATCTTTTTTGTTTAGGTGTAATTAGTTTAGACATAACTTAAAAAGTTGCCACAAATCTTTTTTATTTATGTGTGATTGGTCACCTAACTATATGCTACAAATGCTCCAAATGTTCAATATTTGTTGGCCTGAAATGAAACGTCTTAGCTATATGCTCCAAATGCTCAATAGCTATTCTAGAAGCCATTTCATAACCCTCTGCAATCTAGATGGGATGAATCCCACGTTTTAATAGTCGCTCTGCCTGCTCTAAAAGTATCCATCATTTGCTATATATCACACAATATAAATTTTAAATAAATATCGTCGCTCCAATATCGTCGTACCATCTTTTGCTAACAACATCCAAAAAACAAGTCAGGAAACTTTGAACACGATCTAGTGTATGATTCCACTAACAAATCAAAGTACAGAGATATAAATTTCAAGAAGCTTTTTACTAAAACATTAAGTCAGAAAAATTTTAACTAAACCGAAGTTTCCAATGGAAAACTAGTAAGTTTAATAAAGAAACTATAAATCCTGAAATTACTAATAAAACCTACATTTATCTTCACAAATAGCTTCTCTAACTAACTTCTTCTTTCGAAGCTCGAAGCCAAATAGATCCTTAATCAAAAATATTTTTTTAAAGCCTAATCAAGTAACCAGGAACTTAATGATCAAGCAAAAATTAGGAAAAAAAAAAAAACAAAAGCGCTGGAAATGAGTTAACTGATGGTGACATCATAGTCGAGGCTTTGGAAAATTATCTAAGCATAATTTTAAGTTGTTAAATGAATATAAACCAAAAAGATAACAGAAAATTAATAGAATATGATCCAAAAGAGAAAGAAAAACTAAGGCTTAAGGAGAATGAGACTTTAAAAGCTAACCAAAAAATTAGTATGTTGGAAGAAAGGCTACAGGCAGTGGAAGGAGTTGGTTTTTATGGTTTAGTGGATGCAACTAGGCTCTATTTAGTCCCAGATGTAGTTATTCCTCCGAAGTTCAAGGTGCCAAAGTTTAAAAAATATGATGGTACAAAATACCCAAAGACCCTTATTGTTATGTACTATCAAAAAATGGCTATCTATGCCAATAAAAAAAAACTATTAATACATGTGTTCTAAGATAACTTCACTGGCTATATTGCTAGGTGGTATATCTAGTTTGATATAACCCATATTCGTTCTTGGGGTGATATGGCCTATGCCTTCATTAATCAGTACCAACATATTATAGACTTAGTCCTAGATCATCATATTTTACAGAATATGAAAAAGAAAGTGACTAAATCATTTAAAGAGTATGCCCAGAGGTAGAAAGATATTGCTTTTCGAGTGCAACCTCTTTTAACTGAGAAAAAAATCACAGTATTATTTGTCAACAGTTTGAAATCTCTCTATTATGAAAAAATGATAGGGAATACAACAAAAAATTTCACCAACATGGTGATCTTAGGTGAAATCATTAAGAATGCCATTAAAAATGGTAAGTTAAAAGGAAAAGAAACTAAGAAAAGGGTCAGAAAAGAGACCGAAGCTCAAGCCATGAGCTTTAGTAGACAGTTTAAGAGATATGAACCCTATCCATCATAAGGTTATTTTTCATACTATCCTGTTATGAACAATACCTCATCCTACCCATACTAGCCAGCCTCATTGCCATCTTATCCATACCAATCTATTTTCAGCCCCCAAGCTCTTATATACAGCCTTAACATTTAACCAACCATAAGATCTCAAATTTATCTTGCCAACCCAACAAGTGGTTCATGAGAGCAATGAGCTATTCGAGAAAAACTCATATTTGATCTAATCTTCATGACTTATACAGAGTTATACCAAGAGCTTTACAATAATCACTTAATTACCCTAAACCGTGTGGAGTCACTCAAGCCACCCTATCTCAAATGACATGATCCTACAGCCCACTATGACTACCATTATGGAATTGCTGGCCATTCCACTAAAAATTGTACTACTTTAAAATATAAGGTCTAATGATTGATCAAGAATAGAATGATAAATTTTGATCAAGGAAGAGTAACAACACCTAATGTTAATGGCAATCCATTGCTTAATCACGATGTCAATGCTCTGAGTAAAAATGAAGAACACTTGGATCTGAAAAGGCTTGGAGAGCTACAATAAATTAAAGAGCCAGATGATAAGAAATATCTTTCACTTAATCGCATGGGGGCATAATTTTGAATGTTGCATGTCATTTTAGGATTTCTTTCAAAGTAATGTTAGGACTTCTTTTAGGCAATAGGATTTCATTTGTTATCATTTTAATAAAAGGCAAAGATAATGTATTTCATTACATTTTCTCTTTCATTCAACTACTATTCCATTTTTTGTCACCTTTCATAACTTTTCATTCCTATTTTTTAATTTCAAATGATGAATATTTTGATAAGGATAACAATAATTCTAGGATTTAATTTTGAGAACTTATTCACATTGATCTGAGGAGATTATTTAAGTAAAAGAAGCCAACTGCTAACAGATGCAAAATTAATATATCTTGAAGATGTGTAATTTTTATAAAGATCTAGGAGCTTGTTTTTGTTCAATAGATAATATTCAAAGAAAACATTCACATTTGAGATGAAAAATGACCATCTTTCTTTTACCATTGGAAAAACCATTCATTACTAACCCTTTGAGCCTATTATGATTTCTTTTTCTAAAGAACCCTAACCAAAGATCACCCTCCACACTAGGGGTAATTTTTGAAAAAAAAAAGAGTCCAAAGCCACAAAAGGGTCTTAAATAGGAAGAAAATA
This sequence comes from Durio zibethinus, assembly GCF_047325235.1. Taxonomy (NCBI): domain Eukaryota; kingdom Viridiplantae; phylum Streptophyta; class Magnoliopsida; order Malvales; family Malvaceae; genus Durio; species Durio zibethinus. The sequence goes on from NC_143179.1 coordinate 18,658,153, forward strand.
AAAAGAAAAATAAAAAAAAAAAGAAAGAGAGGAAAATATGAATGCCATACATGATTTGGGGCAAAGTAATGAGAGTCTTTCTATAAGAAATGAAACAAATGAAAAAGGAAAAAGTAAAAAAATGATGTGGAATAAAGCAAAATGTTAAATTGCATCAAATGATCCTTTCGCTCTAAACCCTTCAAACATATGTTTTGAGCCCATTTTATCCATTTATTTCATGACCCCCTTACCATGGCTTACATTACAACCTATAAAAATCCATTTAGATCAAACGTGAATGCTTGAATTGAATGATCGCTTATTAGGCTAAGGCATGCTTATGATGGGGTAATGGAATGTGTTTTAGAGATTGACGTGTGAGAAATATGACTGATGGATGGAAAAAAATGAAAAAAAGAAAAAAGAGGGAAAAAATGAGAAAAAAAATACTCAAATTGAAAACTAGAAAGGGAAATTTGGGAAAAAAATCTTTGAGTTGGGAGTTGGATAAATAGTTCACATGGATGGAAAGTCAAATACATCTGAAGATCCATCAAAGCTGGGACAAAGTTCAATGAGCTCAAAATGATTTCGACAGTCAATGGAATGAGTTTTTGAAAAAAATCATAGATTAATGCTCAGAATTATCTAAATATTCATTGTTTGGATATACCATTCATCCCAATGACATGCGTCCAACTTGTTTATTTCCCCATTTGTTTTTATACCAGACTCACTCCTCATTGATTACCTTTCTCTCAATTTACCTTGTGCTATTTTATTCTTGCATCCTTAGAATGAATAGAGAAAATGTGTGAATACATTATATTTATCAAAAATTGAAATGATAATGAATGAATGATAATGTGTATAAAAGAGTCTTACGTTTTCTTGAAAAAAAATCCAAGATAATAAGGAAAAAATGAAAAAAGTGCAAAAGCCTGAAAAGATGATTTGAAAGGACACATGGTGCAACCAAATGATGAATATGGTGATGGATTAGCCAATAAAATGCAGAGAGGGCAAAATTTGAAAAAAATGATATGACCAAGTGATAAGGATGAATTGGTCAACATAACATGTGAATTATGATCGAATGATGAAAATAATATGGATCAAGGGGTGAAATTTGTTTTAAATGGTTAGTGCTGAGAAACCTATGATCGGTGACTAAGTGATGAAGGATAAAATTTGTTCTGAAATGGCTAGTGTTGAGAAGCCTATGAGTAATAACCAAGTGATAGAAGATAGAGTTCATTCTAAGATGGCCAGTGCTAAGAAGCTTAAAATGGTGGAGTCTTAAGAACCATATCACCACAATTATTTAAGATTTCATGACATGAATATCTGCATTACATGCATTACATTTGCATTGTTGTTTGAAGAATATTTGAAACTTTGGTTTGGATATACATTCACATTATGCAGTAAATATTTGAATCATGGTTAACAATATGGCATTGTGAGAATCTAGATTGTTGCATATGCATCATTAAGAAAGCACTTGCATCATTGATCATGACATTCATTACATGCAAAATTTTGTGTCACTTGAAAAATAAATTATGGATCTTTTGATTAGAATTTTTATGTTCTCAAATTGGAGTCTTTGAATTTCAAATGAGAATCTTTGAATGTCAAATGAGAATCTTTGAAATGAGAAATTGTGAAATTTATCGGATTGGAATCTTTGAACTCAAATAAGAAGCTTCAAACTTTTGGATGTGAATCTCCAAAATTCAAAGAAAAAAAAAGCTTAAACTTTTTGGATGTGAACCCCAAATTTGTCAAGGTTGAATCTTTGAACTCGAATGAGAATTTTGAACTTTTTGGTGTGAATATCCAAAACTCGAATGATAGTCTTGTAATTTGCAAATGCAAATCTTGAGATCTTGTGAAATTAAAATTTTGAAAATTAAATTTTAAGGAATTCTTATGAAGCTGAAAGGTTCTTGTGAATCTAAACCTTTGAATTTCGAACTCAAATTATGAATCTTTGAGTTTCCATTACAAATTCCTTCAGACATGATCTATGACTCCTCTGGACATGATTGTCGATGAGCATTTTATTTTTCAAAAGTTGTGGTGCCTCTGTTTAGATGAGCACTTTATTTTTTTCAAAGTTGTGGTATCTCTATTTAGATGAGCAATTTATTTTTCAAAGTTATGGTGTCTCTGTTTAAAGGAGCATTTTATTTTTTCAAAGTTGTGGTGCCTCTGTTTAGAGGAGTAATTTATTTTTTCTCTATTTAGAGGAGCAATTTATTTTTTTCAAAGTCGTTGAGCCTCTATTTAGAAGAGCTTTATTTACTTTTTTTTTAAAAAAAATTTGTCAAGTTGATTGGGTTGTCTACATCTTTGCACAATTCCTATTTCATAAAAACTTAAAATGGGGCAACTGTAGACATCCCAATCTATCTGGGGGTCTACGTTTGATAAAAAAAATAAAAAATGAAAAAACTGGAAAAATGGGAAAAAGGGTAGTTGAATTTGGGCAAGATTAGGTTGAAGAATTTAAGTTAAATTAAGGATTGAAATCCCATTTGATTTAGGGCTCTTAAATTGAAATCTTATAAATATAGCCTATGACATAGAATAGAAACATAAAGAGAAAGACAGAAAGCAATAAAAAAATTTCAAAGTTTTTTGGGTTAAAAAAAGATTGTTTTAAAAAATTTTTTGGAAAAATTCTAAATTCTGATGAAAGTTTCGACCAAACTTGCATTTTTCGATGATATTTTACAGATTTTGATGGCTTTTCTCAGTTTTTGATGGAACATTCAACCGAAATCCTAGGTTTTTAGAGAAAAGAGGAGAGAAAAAAGGGGAAAAGAGAGAGAAGGAAATGAGACATATGAAGAAAAATGAAAACTTTTGCCTTTTATATCACTCAAAAATGACATCGTTCTACGTTTAAAAGAATCCAAGATCTACACATTTTGCCAATGGGTGATCCAACCCGATCACAATCCAATCCATTGACCCGCATCCCAATCGAATCTCACTATTGAGTCGAGCCGAGCCACACCCCCGAGTCACACCTTGAGGTGTTACCTTTGCTTGAAGCTGAGCTGAGCTGAACCCTCGAGCCAAGCCATTTCACTTTTTTAGTTTTTTTATTTTTTAGTTATTTTTTCCCTTTTATTTATGGGTTAGGTTTTTTTGTATTTTTGCAAGATTAAATTTAATAAAAATAAAAAATAAAATAAATTTTGGGAATAAATATTAATTATCCAATGATGGAATTTATAGAAATTTCAAATGGCAAATTTATATAAAATTACTAGGTGAGAAATTTTGTCTAAATTTGTCCCAAATGGTGGAATAATTTAGATAAAGTTTCAATAACAATAACTAATATTTATTTTCAAACCAAAAGAAAAGAAAAAAATATTGATAAAAATTTTAGAATTAAATACAAATTACTCAAAGATGAGATTCTTAAAAATTTCAAATGGTAAACTTCTAAGAATTCTCTAGGTGAGAAAGTTTCTCTAAATTTGCCCCAAATTGTGGAATAATTTAGACAAAATTTCAATAAAAGTAATTGTATTCTTTTCTAAATAAAAAATTTTGGTTGAAAATATTTGATAATTATCCAAGGATTAGATTCTTAGAAATTTCAAATGGTAAATTTTCTAAGAAATCTTTAGGTGAGAAATTTCTTTAAATTTGCCCCAAATGGTGGAAGAATTTAAATGAAATTTCAAGAAAAATAATTGTCATATTATTTTCTTTCCAAAAATTTTTTAAAAAATTTCTACATAGGCCTAAATGGTGAAAATTTTAGAAATTCAAAAAGAGAATATATTTCTAATTTGGCCCAAATGGTGGAATAATTAGATATATTTTCGACAAAAAAATAAAACCAACAAAAATCTTTTCGACAACGAAGCCTCTTTAAGGAAACAAATGAGATCCTTAAATACTCTTGAGGTGAGAAAATATATTTAAGAATTCTACTAGATTGATGGAGAATCTTAAGAATGATTTCCATTATTTAACATAAAATTTTAAGACCATTAGACTCAAGATCCTAGGATAAATTTAAAATAAAATGGTACCATCTTTTGGAAAGGCATGTGGGGTGCTATAACCTTCCCCACATGTAACTGAACTCTCTAACCTTGTTCTAATTTGTAGACCTATACTGATTCTTTTAGGGACCCTTAGTCAAGCGTAGAAGCTCCTTAAGAATATAGATTCTTTAGGTAACCAATCACACCTAGTTAAAAAAGATTGGTGGTGACTCCATTTGTTAACTCTAACTATAGATTTATGGATCTATATGTTATGATAGGTTTGAGATTTTTTTTTTGGGAAAACTATTTAAGGAATCATATTTAGGGGATTGAGATGAGTGTTTTGGATTTTTTTGGAAATTTTTTTGGGTTGGCTAGAATTTGAATTTTGTTTATTTTTTCAGTAACCATTTTTTTTGCCACTAAAATCTAGGAAACAAGATGGCATCTAGGAACCTTTTAAGCTTTCTTGCGTCAATTGAAGATTTTGGTACACCATCCAAAATCTAGGATTTGTGATGGCCGACAAAAGAGGATTTTTTTAGAGAGAGAAAAAAAGAAAAAAAAAACTAGAAAAAGCCCTTAAATAGGCCGAGTGAAATGATGTCATTTTCGCATTCAAAGGATTCAAATACAACCTATTGACCTACATTGACCAATGCACCAACCCAATTGGTTAGTTTTCTTTTTTCTTTCTTTTTCTTTTTTTTGAATTTTATTTTATTGTTTTTATTTTTATGATATTATTTCATGTTATTATTTTATTACTCTTTCTTTTAGAAATAAGTAAAAATAAAAATAGCATTAAAAGAAAAAAAATAGGTTTAGAAAAGTGTAAAAAAATGTGAATAAAGCTTTAAATTATAATTATTAAGCAAAATTAAATTTTTGATACAAACAAAATATTTCTTAAGTTTCACTAAAGTGTTGGGTAATTCAATAAATAATTTTTGCTAAAAATAGACATGCTATAAATAAAAATAAATCTTTTATAATGTAAATTTTAAAAAAAATTGAAAAAGTTTAGTTTTTTCTAATTATTGCAAGTAAAAAACTTTTTTAAATTCCATCAAAAAGTTGGGATAATCTAAGAAATTATTTTTATTAAATAAAGATTTATTTGATGAAAACAAATAATAAATATAATAAAAATCGATTATTGGGATAGATCTTTTAAAAAAGTAAATTTTAAAGAAAACTTAAAATGTTCAATTTTTCTAATTATTATAAAGAAAAAATATTTTTGGATCTCACCTATAAGTTGGGATGATCTAAAAAATTATTTTTACTACATAAAGATTTATTAAAAAACATAAAATGAATAAATAAATAATGAAAATAAAGTAAATAAAAATGTTTAATTTAAAAAATATATTTGGATTGAAAAATCTTTGAGGAAAATAAGAAGAGTCTTATTTTCTTAAATTATTATCAAGAAGAAAGACTAAATTTGGTATTTCACCAAAGAGTTAGAATAATCATAAAATCAGTTTTATAAAAAAATTACAATAAAAAAAATCTCATGATGAAATTTTGAGAATTTATGAAAGGTCAATTTTTTTTCAAAAATTTTCTAAATAAAGACATTTGTTGTAAGTTCTACTAAAGTGTTGGAGAATTTATCGAATGTTTAAATAATAAATTTTTACAAAAATAATAAAAAAATGTTTGTCACAAATAAATTTTAGAAAATTAATTTTAAATATAAAAAAGACTATGTTATCAAGGTAAACAGATAACACATGTTTAATTGGTACCATTCTTCGAACGAGCGATATGAAGGTGCTAATACCTTTCTCATTTATAATCATATTTTTGGATCCAATCTTGATTTTGTAAACTAAAACATTATTTAGTAAATCTTAATTAATTTTAAAGTTTTTATCAAAAGATGATATTTTAAGTGATCAATCACACCTAATAAAAAAATATTGGCGACAATTTCGTAAAATTTTCTTCTAGTCTAGTGATAGAATCTTTCAAATGAAAATTCGTTATGACACTCGTTATGATTGATGGGTATGTTATACATATTGTGCATGAGTATAACTAATTTTAAGTTAGGTATTTTATAATGTGATAAAATTACATTGTTTTTCAAAAAAGGAAAACAAAATAAAAAATGAGAAAATAAAGTGTCATAACGTATAAAATATTGATAGGTCTATGGAATTATACGTTATGACATAGATTAAAGGAGTCACCACCAATATTTTTTTACTTTGGTGTGATTGGCCACCTGATTGAATCTGATCTACGAAATTAGATTTTAGGTTTGGGAATATATTATGCATGGGAAATGTTATAACACCCTCACAGCACTCATCCAAATGATGGTACCAGTTTGATTTCAAACTATCTAAGCCTTGACCATATTTGTAGTTTACCAAATTATTTAGTATTGAAAATTAGTCTTAAAATTGTCCCAATAGTTTGATAGTAATTTAAAATAATTCTTTCACCTCAAGAGTATTTGTAGACACCCTATTTAGTCTGGACACAAACCCATTGGGCCTGGTCTAATAGGATTTGGGTCTAAGCCTATTGGACCCGATTTAGGATCCAATTAGCTGGCCCCAATGGGTTTTTTATTTTTATTTTCATTATTTAATATATATTTTTTATATTTATTTAATCTATTAATATTTTTATTATTTATCTGCTTTTATTATTTATTATTTTTTATCTATTTCTTTTATTTATCTAATTATCTTTTTTTGTTATCTATTAATATATTTATCTTTTTATTTTGATTAATTTTCAGTTAAGATTAGGATAAAAAAATTAGAATGAATTTGGCTGTGATTTGAGAATTGACAGAGTTGGGATTGGATTCAAAGATTGAATCTAAATTCCAGAAAGAGTTGGGATTGATCAGAAATTCTTCTGATCAATCCCTATAAATAGGTGCTGGAAGAATAGAAGAAGACAGACAGAGAAACACAGACACAGAGAAGAAACAGAAGCTGAAAAAGGGTTTTGGTGTGTTAGAATCTCGAGCCGAGTCTCCAAACTATTTTTCTTCCTCTAGCCAAGCCGCTAAGCCGAGCTGTTCCCAGGTTTTTTTTTCGTTATTTATTTATTTATTATTATTATTATATTAGAATTGTTTAATATTCTTTTATTTTTATCTTTATTTTATTTTACTTTTCTTTATTTTGATTTTGATTTTGATTTTATTATTTTATTTTCTTTAAATAAAATTAAAAAAATATATTTTTGAGAAAAAGTTAAAAGTATCAATTTTCCTCGAAATTAAAGTTTCCAAAAAATATTTTTAGGAAAAAGTTGAAAGTATCAATTTTCCTTAAAAATAAATTTTCAAAAAAGGTTTTTTGAGGAAAAGTTAAAAGTATCAATTTTCCTTAAAAATAAATTTTCGAAAAAGATTTTTTTGAGGAAAAGTTGAAAATATCAATTTTCCTCAAAACTAAAGTTTCCAAAAACTATTTTTGGGAAAAAGTTGAAAGTATCAATTTTTCTTAAAAATAAATTTTCAAAAAAAGTTTTGAGGAAAAGTTGAAAGTATCAATTTTTCTCGAAATTAAAGTTTCCAAAAAATATTTTTAAGGAAAAGTTGAAAGTATCAATTTTCTTTAAGAATAAATTTTCAAAAAAAAAGATTTTTTTTGAGGAAAAATTGAAAGTATCAATTTTCCTCGAAATTAAAGTTTCTAAAAAATATTTTGGGGAGAAATTGAAAGTATCAATTTTCCTTGTACAAAACGATAATTTTTCTTTTTCTTTTTTATTTCTTTGGATTTTCTTTAATGTTAAATAATTCGACGACGGAGCCTCTGCAAGTGAAATAGTAGTTTTTTGCATACTTTTGAGGTAAGGGAATTTTTTCAATTTTCTGCTAAAAGTATTAGAGTCAATTGAGAATAATTTTCAATAACTAATTACTTGGTAAATTTTTAAGGCTTATTGGATAACACAAAATTAAGCTGGTACCATCTTTTGATGGGCGTTGTGAGGGTGCTATAACCTTCCTCACATGTAACTGAACTCCCGAACTCTGTTCTGGTTAGTAAACCCAAACCTATTCTTTTAAGGACCCTTAAACTTAGGTGTTCCCTAAAAGGATAGATTTCCTAAGTGGCCAATCGCACCTAGATAAAAAAGATTGGTAGCGACTCCTTAAGTCATTGCCTAATGATTGATCCCCGATCTAGACGTTATGACAGCTTGGCGACTCTGCTGGAGACTTCGATTGTCAGGCCAGCAAATAAATTTGTGTTGTCCAAAAGCCTAATAAAATTGAACCTTTTGTATAGATTTTTTATTCATTCATGTTTATTTACTTTATTAATTATGTCATTCATATGCATATGCATAACATAAGCTCTATACCCAAACTCTGTCTTTCTAGGAGGGAATAAAGTACCTATTGCTTTCGTGAGGTTTAATGCCTCCACAGTGGCTAGCGAAATACTCCCATTCAAATTGAACCTTTTCCGCTTGTAGCCTGTAACGGGTGAGGATTAGGGTGCCTTACTAGTCTGTGATAGACAATGATGTAAGGAGCAATTTGGAAACCTTTAGACTTTAACCTTGAACCACATATAGTGAACCTTAGAAGTGCCTAACCCTAAGATAGAGCCATTTCTACCCAATGATAGATATACCATGTTGTTTGTCTGATTTTATGTGTCTGTATTATTTTCATGATCATGTTCAACATTATCATTTGCATCCATTTCATATTAGATTTCATTCATGAAAATGTACATTTCATCCACGCATTAACGTATCATACATAAAGCATAGCATAGCATTTTTAATCATAATTGTGGTGCTAAAGGTTCAATGATAGCTCCATCTAGCGAGAACCCTATCCATCGATACAATACAAGAGCTAGAGCCAGACAACATATTTGAAAAGCTAGAAAAGCACAAGAAAAGATTGAGAATGAGTTAAGTAAAATTCTAGATGCTCTTAACAAATTAAATAAGGGGAAAGGAGTAGAAGAGAACACAAGCCAACAAGGCCCTGCATCACAAGAAATGACTAACCCCCTATATCTACCTGGTTTTGGTCCACCTCAAGCCCAATCTACACAAGAAGTTTTACCACAACACTTCACATATCTTACATATCCTGGAATACCATCAGCCTCTAATCTAGGGCATTACCATAGCTATGTGAATCCTATCTTTATTGAAAAGGCAGTTGAACCAATTCAAATCCCTGATCTAGATGAACTAAAAGAAAAAGATAAAAAAAAGATAAGAGTGGAAACTCAAGAAAACTCTAAAATTAATATGCTAGAACAAAGGCTACTGGCTGTGGAAGGAATTGGTTTCTATGGTTCAGTTGATGCTACTAAGCTTTGCTTAGTCCCTGATATGGTCATTCCTCCTAAGTTCAAAGTACCAAAATTTGAAAAATATGATGGCACAAAGTGTCCAAAAACTCATATTACCATGTATTGTCAAAAGATGGTAACTCATGCTAATAACGAAAAGCTACTAATGCATGTTTTCTAAGATAATCTTATTGGTTCTACTGTTAGGTGGTATATCCAGTTAGACAGAACTCGCATCCATTCCTGGAGTGACATGACCCATGATTTTATCAGTCAATATCGACATATCATGAATTTGGCCCCTGATCATTTATCCTTATAAAACTTGGAGGAAAATGTCAATGAGACTTTTAAAGAGTATGCCCAGAGGTGGAGGGATATTACTTCTCAAGTACAGCCTCCTCTGACTGAGAAAAAAACTATAGTATTATTTGTCAGCACTTTGAAATCTCTCTATCATGAAAAAATGATAGGGAATGCAACAAAAAATTTCACTGACATGGTGATATCTGTAAAAATTATTAAAAGTGACATAAAAAATGGTAAGTTGAAAGGAGGAGAAACTAAGAAGGCATGAGAAAAGAAAAAAACTGAAGCTCAAGTTGTGAGCTTTGATAGACAACAATTCATGGGTTATCAACCCTATCCACCCCAAGGTTACTTTTCGTACTATCTTGCTGTGAATAATGCCTCATCCTACCCATACCAGCTAGTTCTACAACCACCTTATTCATCCACACACCGATCAATTTTTAGCCGTCAAGATCTTACATATAGCCTTAACATTCAAGCTCCTGCAAGAACCCAAATTGGTCCTACTAACCCAGCAAGTGGTTCACGAGAACAATCAATTACTCGAGAAAAACCTGTATTTGATCCAATCCTCATGACTTATACAGAGTTATATCGAGAACTCTATAATAGCCATTTGATTGCCCCCAGCCATGTGGAGCCACTTAAGCCACTATATCCTAAGTGGTATGATCCTACCGCCCATTACGACTACCACTATGGAATTACTGGCCATTCTACTAAAACTTGCACTGCTTTAAAGCATAAGGTGCAACGATTGATCAATGACGAAATGGTAAGTTTTGATCAAGGAAAAGCAACAACACCTAATGTAGTGCTCTGAGTGACAATCAAGAACACATTGGTCAAAAAGGGTCTGGAGAGTCACAATGAATTGAGGGACAAGATGTCAATAGAGATTCTTCACCTAGTCGCATAGGGGATAATTTTGAAGAATGGAGATAAGGCTGGTTGAAGGTTTTTTTTGTCATTTTAGGATTTTTTTTTCGAGTAATGTTAGATTTCTTTTTGCAATATGACTTCACTTGTTATCATTTTAATAAAAGCAAGTTAATGCATTTCATTACATTTTCTCTTTCACTCGACCATTACTCCATGCTTTGTTACCTTTCATAAATTTATATTCCTATTCTCAAATTTCAGATGATGAATATTTAGACAATGATAACAATAATTCTGGAATTTAATTTTGAAAACTCATCCATATTAATATGAAGAGATGATTTGAGCAAAAAAGTAAGCTGTTACCAGAGGTGAAATAGATATATCTTGAAGATGTGTAATCTTTTATATAAGTTCATGCGCTTTGTTCAATATATGATGTTCAAAAAAAGTATTCACAATTGAAATGAAAAATGGCCATCTTTCTTTTACCATTCAAAAAACCATTCATTGCTACCCTTTTGAGCCTATTATGATTTTTTTTTTCTAAAGAACCCTAACCAAGGATCACCCTGTACACTGGAGGGCAATTTTTGAAAAAAAATATCATAAAAGGTCTCAAAGATAGAAAGAGAAAGAAAAATAAAAGAAAAAATAAATGCCACACATGATTTGGGGTAAAATAATAAGAATCCTTTGTGTGGGGAAAGAAAAAAATAGTGAAATGATGTGGAGGCAAAATGCCAAGTTGCATCAAATGATCCTTTGGTCTTGAACCTTTTAGTACATGTTTTGACCCTATTATATACATTTCTTTTATGACCCCTCACCTTGACCAACATTACAACCTTAAAAAGTCTATTTGGATCAAGTGTGAATGCTCAACTTGAATGATCATATGTTAGGCGAAGGCATGCTCATGATGAAACAACGAAATCATGCTACATTGCTCTAAAGTTTTATGTGTGGAAAGATATCAACAATGGATGAAAAAAAAAAGAAAAAAAAAAGAAGATGATGAAAAATGAAAAATGAAAAAAATGGAAAAAAAAGAAAGAAAGAAAATAAAAAAAATGAGAAAATAAAAAAAAATTCAAATTGAAAACCTAAAAATGTGATTTGGGTAGAAAAAGATCTAGGTCAAATGGTTCACATAGATGAAAGATCAAAGACGACTGAAGATCCTTCAAATACTGGGGCAAAGTTCACTAAGCTCAAAATAACTTCAACAGTAAATGGAATGAGTTTTTGAAAAAGAATCCTAGATTAATGTTAAGAGTTGTTTGAATATTCATCGTTTGGACATACCATTCATCCCAATGACATGTATCCAATTTATTTCCTCTCTCATTTGTTTTGTACCAAAATAGATCTTCATTGATTATCTTTACTATAATTCACCTTGTGTTCTCTTATTATTGCATCTCTAGAATAAATCAAGAAAATGTATAAGTGCATTATAATTGTCAAGAATTGAAATGATGATGAATGAATGACAAAGTGCATAAAAAAGTCTTGCATTCCTTTAAAGAGAAATCTAAGATGATGGTGGTAACAAAATGAAAAAATGGTAGAAACCTAAAAGAGATGATTTGAAAGGATATATGATGTGACCAAATGGAGAATATGATGATGGATTGCACAATAAAATGAAGATGGGGCAAATCTTAAAAAGTGGTATAATCGAGTGATGAGTACAATGATGAATTGGTCGATATGACTTGCAAGTTATGATTGAATGATGAATATAATCAGTGGAAAAAGTTTATTTTGGAATGGTTAATGCTGAGACACCTATGAGTAATGACCTAGTGATGGTAGATGAAACTTGTTCTGAAATTTGTTAGTGTTGAGAAGTCCATGAATGGTGGTCAAGTGATGATCGATTGATGAAACTTGTTCCAAAGTATTGAGAAATTGAACAAGGAAAACATGCGAAATGGTAGAGTTTTGAAAGCCATATTACCATAATTATTTAAAATTTTGTGACATAGATGTCTGCATTACATACATCATGGGGGCATCATTGCTTGAATAATACATGCACATAATTTGATGAATTAAACTTTGTTTGGACATGCATGGCACTATGAGAATATAGGTTACCGTATTTGCATCATTAAGAAGGCATTTGCATATTTGGTTATAACATTCATTCATGCAAATTTTTGAGTCACTTGAAAAAAATTATGAATATTTTGATGAGAATTTTTGAGAACTCAAATGAGAATCTTTGAGTTCAAAATGAGAATCTTTGAGGAGTGAAACCCTAAAGTTCGTTGAATGTGAATCTTCGAACTAGAATGAAAAGTTTTGAACTTTTGGATGTGAATCTCCAAAATACAAAGCTTTAACTTTTTGGATATGAATCTCTAAATTTTTTAAATGAGAACCTTTGAACTTAGATGTGAAACTCTAAGTTTTATTGCTGAGCTTTTGAACTCAAATGAGAAGCTTTGAATTTTTGGATGTGAATCCCAAGCTTGCCAAATGCGAACCTTTAAAAAGCCTTAAACTTTTGAATGTGAGCCTCTAAAATTCAAATGAGGTTCTTTGATGCGAGTCTTGCAAGTTGCAAATGCAAATCTTGAGATCTTGCAAATTTGAATGAAACTGAAATTTTGAGAATCAAATTTCAGTAAATTCTTACGAATTTGGAAGGTTCTTGCAAATCTGAACCTATGAATGTTGAACTCAAATTGTGAATCTTTGAGTTCCCATTACAAAATTTCTTCAATCACGATCTATAACTCCTTTGGACATGATTGTCAAGGAGCAATTTACTTTTCAAAGTCGTGGTGCCTCTGTTTAGAGGAGCAATTTATTTTCCAAAGTTGTGGTGCCTCTATTTAGAGGAGCAATTTACTTTTCAAAAATTGAGGTGCCTCTATTTAGAGGAACAATTTTCTTTTCAAAGTTGTGGTGCCTCTATTTAGAGGAGCAATTTATTTTCCAAAGTTGTGAGCCTCTGATTAAAGGAGCCATTTATTTTTTCAAAGTCATTGAGCCTCTGATTAAAAGAGCCGTTTATTTTCAAAGTTGTTGAGCCTCTGATTAGAGGAGCCATTTATTTTTTCAAAGTCGTTGAGCTTCTGATTAGAGGAGCCATTTATTTTTTTAAAGTTGTTAAGCCTCTGATTAAAGGAGCCATTTATTTTTTCAAAGTTATTGAGCCTCTGATTAGATGAGCCATTTATTTTTCAAAAGTCATTGAGTCTCTGATTATAGGAGCTTTGTTATGTTTCTCAAAGTTGTTAAGCCTCTGCTTAGAAGAGCTTTAATCAAAATTTTAACAAAAAAAAAACAAAACAAAACAAAAAAAAAAACAAAAACAAAAAAAAATGTCAAGTTGAGTCTTGAATGGGTGTCTACGTTTTTGCACAATTCCTACTTCGCAGAAAATATGCAAAGAGGGGCAGCTGTAGACACCCTATTTAGTCCGGATCCAAACCCATTGGGCCTAGTCTAATAGGATTTGGGTCTAAACCCATTGGACCCGGTTTAGGATCCAATTAGCTGGCCCCAATGGATTTTTTATTTTTGTTTTTATTATTTAATATATATTATATTTTTTATCTATTAATATTTTTTTATTTATCTGCTTTTATTTTTAATTATTTTTTATCTATTTCTTTTATTTATCTAATTATCTTTTTTTTGTTATCTATTAATATCTTTATCTTTTTATTTTGATTAATTTTCAGTTAAGATTAGGATAAAAAAATTGGAATGAATTTGGCTGTGATTTGGGAATTGGCAGAGTTGGGATTAGATTTAAAGATTGAATCCAAATCCCAGAAAGAGTTGGGATTGATCAGAAACTCTTCTGATCAATCCCTATAAATAGGTGCTAGAAGAACAAAAGAAGACACACAGAGAAACACAGACACAGAGAAAAAACAGAAGCTAAAAAAGGGTTTTGGTGTGTTAGAATCCCGAACCGAGTCTCCAAGCTGTTTTTCTTCCTCGAGCCGAGCCGCTAAGCCGAGCCGTTCCCAGTTTTTTTTGTTATTTATTTATTTATTTATTATTATAATTATTATTAGAATTGTTTAATATTCTTTTATTTTTATCTTTATTTTACTTTTACTTTTCCTTATTTTTATTTTTATTTTATTATTTTATTTTCTTTAAATAAAATTAAAAAAATATATTTTTGAGAAAAAGTTGAAAGTATCAATTTTCCTCGAAATTAAAGTTTCCAAAAAATATTTTTAGGGAAAAGTTGAAAGTATCAATTTTTCTTAAAAATAAATTTTCAAAAAAGATTTTTTTGAGGAAAAGTTGAAAGTATCAATTTTTCGTGAAATTAAAGTTTCCAAAAACTACTTTAAAGTTGAAAGTATCAATTTTTCTCGTAACTAAAGTTTCCAAAAAATATTTTTGAGAAAAAGTTGAAAGTATCAATTTTCTTTAAAAATAAATTTTTGAAAAAAAGGTTTTTTTTTAGGAAAAGTTAAAAGTATCAATTTTCCTCGAAATTAAAGTTTCTAAAAAATATTTTGGGGAGAAGTTGAAAGTATTAATTTTTCCTGTACAAAAACGATCATTTTTTTTCCTTTTATATTTCTTTGGATTTTTTTTAATGTTAAATAATCCGACGACAGAGCCTTTGCAAGTGAAATAATAGTTTCTTGCATACTCTTGAGATGAGTGAATTTTTTCAATTTTCTGCTAAAAGTATTAGAGTCAATTGAGAATAATTTCCAATAACTAATTACTTGGTAAATTTTTAAGGCTTATTGGATAACACAAAATTAAGTTGGTACCATCTTTTGATGGGCATTGTGAGGGTGCTATAACCTTCCTTATACGTAACCGAACTCCCGAACCCTATTCTGGTTAGTAGACCCGAACTTATTCTTTTAAGGACCCTTAAACTTAGGTGTTCCTTGAAAGGATAGGTTCCTTAGGTGGTCAATCGCACCTAGATAAAAAAGATTGGTGGCGACTCCTTAAGTCAAAGTATAGCGATAGATCCCCGGATCTAGACGTTATGATAATATTCATAGAAACTAGCGTCTCACTCTGAAGAGGCTCCATCGTCAGATTTATTAACATTTATTTATTTTCTTTTAGTTAAAAAAAATCAATAAAGTCTCCTAATAGTTTAGTATGACTTACTTTGAAGCAGATTGCCCAATAGTTTGGTGAGATTTTATTATAAAAATATTTATAAAAATTTATTTTTTTTTAGAAAATTTATTGAGTCTCCCAATATTTTGGTAACACTTAATCTTGGAAACAATCCTCCAATAGTTTGAAAGATAAAATGTATTTTTATTTTTCTCCCATTATTATTTTAAAAAAATGATTTTTGGAATTTCTTAATAGTTTGGTGGATTTCATTTTAAAAATGAAAGTTTCTTAATAGTTTGGTAAAATTCAAGAATTTATTTGGTGAGGATTTTAATTTAAAAAAAGATTTTTTTATTTTTTTGTTTTATTTTATTTTTATTTGTATTTGTCTAAAACTTATTTGAGAAAATTTTTTTGTTTTTATTTTATTTATTATTTTTTAAAAAATAAAAGTGGAATTTTTTGAATATTCAGTAAAAATAAATAAATAATAAAAACTAGTAAAATAAAAGAAATTGAAAATAAAAACAAATTAAATTAAAAAAATAAAGTAAATAAAATCATAAAATCAGGGGAAAATGAAAAAGAAAAACCTACGATTCGAATCAAGTCAGCACACGAGTCAAAGCATGGGTTAATGGATCACATGCGAATCTTGGGCTATCCAAAACGATGTCATTTTGGCACCTTATAAAAGCTACCTTTATGCGTTTTTGCTAAGAAGTGCCTGGGTCCTCTTTCTTTAATCGAATTCTCTTTACCCTTTCTCTAAAAACAGCCTAGACATTTAACCAGAAACTAGATTTGGTTGTCAATTCCTAGAAAATTAACCGAAATACCATTGAAAAATTCAAATCCCCACTGAAAAACTCATAAAAAAATTCATGTTTCTTCCTAAAACTCAATTTTCCCATAAAATTCCAAAAACTCCTAACTTTTTCTAAATTCTTTTCAGAAACCTTTCAATAACTTAAACCTGATCCCAAGAACTCACATCGAAACCCAGAAAAGCGAATAATAATAATGATAATCTAATAATAATAATAGTAATAACTATAATAATATACCATAGTATAATAATAATAATAATAATAATATAATATAATATAATATAATATAACAAAAAAAATAAAACTCAGTTCAATTAACCCCAGACACAAATGGGTGTCTACACAGAGATTGAGTGCCTAGATTCAATTTTGACCAATGTCTCATTACTTATTTACGGGCTTGACATCAAGATCTATCTACTTAACAGTTTCCCAACACCTTCGAGATCAAGATCTTCTCCATTAACTATATCTAAGCACTTTCAAGATAAAGATAACTCTACTTACCTATATTTCAACACCCTCAAGATCAGGATCATCTCTTTTTAATTGTGTCCCAATACTCTCGATATCAGGATCATCTCCTTTTAATTGTGTCCCAACACTCTCGATATCAGGATCATTTCTTCTTAATTGTACCTGAACAATCTAAAGAGCAAGATAATCTTTTCTCTACTATGTCTCAGCACTCTTCCCCTACAACATGGCATATATTCCAAAAATAATTAGTAATCCAACTAAAACGTTGTTAATTTTGAGAAGAAAAAACAAAATTAGTGGAATATATGATAATGTTATTTGGTTAAAAAAGTTGCAAGAAAGTTATTAGATACCTCCCAAGGTGAATCTCCTCGTGTAGTAAAGTAGGGCTCATGGATGTTGTAAACATGAGGGCAAAAGGAGAAGTCATGGAGACAAAAACTGGTGCTTGTTGTTGTGTGCACCATGTTCCAAGCATTACTGACAATCAAGATGCAAGGATGGCCTATCCATTTTATTAAATGAAAGAATAAATTTAATGGTAAAAGATATCATTTACTATTAACTTCTAAAACTTGTATGTAAACTAAAGCTTAGTATTTCTATCTCTTTTTGTTTTCTCCTCCTAACCCACTCACGATAGCTAAAAGTTTTTTCTTATTTCAAATAGAAGTGAGACATTGATTATAAATGAAATAAAACGTCTTTTCGTTATAAAAAGCTATAACATCTCTCGACTGGATAAACTTAAAATAAACTACAACCTAGCAAACATTTGCAAAACCACATTAATGAAATAAACATGCATGTGATAAAAAAAACTAGTTCAAAGACAAAAACATTTCAGAGTAAAAAGTATCTTAAATCTTGCAAAGTTTTCAAGTAGCCTTACAATGTTATAGATCCAACAAGCTCATTAAATTGGGTTTCAATGATCTATTTTCATGCTATAGATGTTAAATTGTTTTTGTATTTCATGTATAAATATAGAAAGCAAATATATCAAATTAATTTTTCATAATTAAATCTATGCAATAAAATAAATATTAATTTATATTTGATTGATGGATTTATATTTCATTTCATTTCATTTCATTTGGTAAAATACTAATGCAAGTTTGATTTCATTTGATAAAATATTAATGCACTTGAATTTTATTTGATTTCATTTGTAAATTTTATAATTTTAAATCTAGATATTAATACACATTGATTTAATAAAAATTTAATTTGTTTTATTACCATTATTGGATACAATAAATTTAATTTTGTTTTATTGTTTTAAATTAAAGGATCTCTAAATATTGATGGCAAGATAAAGTATTTTAATATAAATCAACTTGCCATTGTTAGACTATTATTCACTCATAATTTTTATTATTTCAATATTAACATTCATAGTTTAAAATAATCTTATTAACTAACCTACAACACACCTTTTGTATAAATAGCTCTATGTTAAGCATAATGCATCTTTAATTATTTTTCACTAATTTTATATCTTTCGATAACTGTTCAACTCTGCTTCAGTTTTCTCTCTAATTTTCACTTTTCATCTTTTCTTGATCTATACTGCTCCAAGGTTATTATTTTTTTATACTTATATTTTATATTTCTTTAAGTATGCAAAGGAAAGTATAAATATTATGGTGATGATGAATCAATATACCACCTAAACTCATAAACTAAAATCGAGGTCATGAGACAGCATGTATAGGTTATTAACCCAAACACTAATGCCTTGGTTTAACATCATGCCAAGAATCCACAAAAACATCCTTGCGTTCGTGGTGCTAGAACTAATCATAGTAACATTAGTCTTAAATTGCAAAAAATAATACATCGATTAACATAATAATGTTATTAATATTACACTAATAAAAATTCTATAACCAAATATATATATTATTGAATTCAATAACACTATAAATTGATATTAGATTAAATATTGAAAACACTGAGAAATTTTAAAACATAAAACTTAAACACACCAAACTTTCAAGATTATATAGTTAATCAAATTATGAAAGAAATTTAAAGTAATTAAAGCACAAAACAAAGTAATCAAATCCTCATTTTTGCATTTTATTTTAACCCAAAAGATACTATTCTAAATAATATAAGTTATGGCATTCTCTATATTAACTCCTTAATAAAGTCTGTATGTACTCTTTTACATCTTCATTTTTAAAAAATCTAAACAAAATGAACATTATATTCTCTTTCCCTTTTACCCTTTTTTCACTTGATTTGTTGTAATAATAAATCATAGCTGAGAGATCAAGCAATGGCTTAAACTCCACATATAAAATAGGCATCGGACATATTATTGGTTTTTTCTAAGCCAAAAGAGTTTATTAATAAACCAAAAGGTTACCAAACTATCATAGAAATATAGTTCAATGCTAGTACAAAACAAACTAACCAAATACCACCTAAATGATAACATGCATACTAAACACCACCTCTCCCTAAAAGTGTCAGATCATATGACAACAACACCATACAACAATCAATCTTTTGGTTATAAAAAGCTATAACATCTCTTAGCAGGATAAGCATATAATAAACTACAACCTAGCAAACATTTGCAAAACCACATTAATGAAATAAATGTGCATGTGATAAAAAAACTAGTTCAAAAACAAAAACATTCCAGAGCGAAAAAGTATCTTAAATCTTGTAAAGTCTTCAAGTAGTCTAGCAATGTTATAGATCCAACAAGCTCATTAAATTGGTTTTCACTGATTTATTTTCATGCTACAAATGTTAAATGGTTTTTATATTTCATGTGTAAATATAGAAAATAAATATATCAAATTAATTCTCCATCCGTGCGATAAAATAAATATTATTTTTATTTGATTGATAGATTTATATTTCATTTCATTTGGTAAAATACTAATGCAAGTTTGATTTCATTTTATAAATATTAATGTACTTCAATTTTATTTGGTTTCATTTATAACGTTTTATAATTTTAAAATCTAGATATTAATGCACATTAATTTAATTGAAATTTAATTTGTTTTATTGCCATTATTAGATAATAAATTTAATTTGTTTTGTTGTTCTAAATTAGGGCATCTCTAAATATTATGGCAGAATAAAATATTTTAATATCAATCAACTTGCCATTGTTAGACTATTATTCACTCATAATTTTTATTATTTTAGTATTAACTTTCATAATTTAAAATTATCTTATTAATTAACCTACAAGACACCTTTTGTATAAGTAGATTTAGGTTAAGCATAATGTATCTTTAACTATTTTCACTAATTTTATATTTTTTGATCACTACTCAACACTACTTCAATTTTCTCTCTAATTTTCACTTTGCATCGTTTCTTGGTTTGTGCTACTCAAAGGTTATTCTTTTTTATACTTGTATTTTATATTTCTTTAACTATGATATTAGCTTTTTTTTAATAATTTCTTTTGTTGATGATGGATTTAAAGATGATTGGGTATGTATGGGAAAAGTCTTTCACCAATAGAGTCAGTATCATAAAAGTTAATATCACTTTTGGTTGGTACCATATGTCATGTAGGTGTAAAAAGAAATTATCTAAAATTGATGGGAAATTTCAATATTATTCTTACAAGGTTGATGTTCCTAACCCAACTCCAATGTAATTTATATTTATATTTTTTATATTTGATACATAAAAAAATTTATTTTTCCATGATGACAGTAAAAGTATTTTTAATTATTATATTATATTTATAATTGTAGAATTTTTTATTTTTTATAGGTACAAGTTGAATATTAAGGCATATGATAATTCTGGAAAGAGGATATTTGTACAGTTAAATACAAATGTTAAGGATTTAATTAATAAAGATATTGACGATCTTTATGAAATATTTGTTAAGGTATTGAGTTTAAAATTATTTTAATATTATTTAATATTCAAATTAATTGAATGATATATTTACACTTATGATTTAGGAAAATGAAGATTACAAAATCCAAGAGATATTTGAAGATCTTTGAGATAAAATTTGTGTATTCAAGGTGACAGCAACCAAGTATAATCTTGAGACAAGTAGTACCAAACTTATAGTGAATAAAGAGTATGATTATGATCCTAAGCTTGAATGTCAAAAATTATTGAAAGAGATAAGTATAAACTTATTATAATAATTATGTTTGTTATAAAGTTATATAGTCTAAATTATAACTCAACTGTTATCAAATTATAGATTGTTGTTTTATCTATCTATTCACCTACATATGTGAAATCTATTGGCTCATAAATAAAACAACGCCTACTTCAAAGATAGCAAGAAATACTGGAGAAACAATCGCTGCATATTTGTTTCAACAACTACTCATGGAAAAATCTTCCATGAAAAAAGTTTGTATGTGGATTGATTTTAAGGATGAAATTTTTAATTTCTTGAAATCGAAAACATTATTATCTTTTGATTAGAGATTATTTGGATTTAATAAATTATAGTTTGAGTTTTCTTTAGAACAGATGATAATTACATAAGTATATTCAATATATAATTAATTTATTTTATTATATTAAAATATATAAATTTAAATAAAATTGATTATATAAATTTTGAGTTATTCATAAACTTTATAGCTTATATTATCATTTTAAAAAATTTATATTTATATAAGATTTATTGATATATTAATATATTTTCGTGTATGCATGAATTTAAAACTAATTAAAAATAAGTTCAATGGACTAACAATTATTACATTTTGCATACCATATAAGATTAAATTGTTATCGTAAAGGAAATAAAATTTTTAAATTGTTAGAAAGAAAGTTAAAAGTACAATTTTAGCATTGATTTTAAGCTGAATTGTCAACTTTTATATTTAACAAAAGAGTTAGGCTGAAATGCCAATCTCATTTCCATCTTTCAGCATAGCTGCAGATAGGAATTTGACTCAACACATATCTTACCTGATTCATCGTCAACTTAACTCTCAGAGATGATTTTCGTTTGAAAAAAAATTTTACAAGAAATTTTATAAGTGAAATTTATAAAATTTTTTATTAAAAATAAGTAAATCAAAATTAAAATAAAAAATCAAAATCGATAAATTAAAATATCCTGTCACATAAATCAATAATATAAAACTTAAAAAAAATTTAATAAATTTTGATATATTTATTAAATAAATATTTTCAATAAAAATATTAACAAAATTTTTATCGTTGAATAAGTATCGATTAAATTTAAATTATAAATAATTTTTTTAATAATTTTTTTTACAAATTCAATTTTATTAGTCTATCCATTTAAATTGTTTATTAAAATTTTTATTTATTTATTTCTAATAAAAAACTTTACGAACTTTACTTAAAAAATTTTATGTAAACTTTATTCCTCTAATCTATCTGTAAGCCTGTGACTAATTATATTTACCCTGCTTGGAAAGTTATAGAAATGTTATGTACATCATACGCAAAAATATTTTCACACTACACAGGAATAGGTCTTTAGTGGTATTTTTTTTTTATAAGCGATGTTTATAAATGCCATTAAACTATTTGTGACATTAAAAATGTCACTAAGAACATTGACTGTACCTATGTCGAGAAAAATAGCAACGGTTTAGAAAAAACGCCATTAACTTAGGAGCATTTGTGTCCAAAAACTTTGCTAAATTTAATGGTATTTGTAAATAAAAATGCCACTAAATTTTAAACTTTAGTGATGTTTATAACTGAAAACACCATTAAATACTTAAGATTAATGAAGTTTTTATTATAAACCTCGCTAAATGTTTATTTAGCAGTGTTTGCACAAAAAATATTTCTAAATTTATAAAAGATAGCAATTAGCGGTGCTTGTTAGAAAATATTACCCAAAAAAAAGCCACCAAATACTCATTTTCCTATAATGCAACCTATCACACTTCATCTTTTTCATTACATTTATCTTCATATTTGCCCTTCATCAACAATACAAGGAGAAATTCGAGCATTAGGTTTCAATTTTTTTTCTTTAATTAAGGTAATTTCAAATTCAATTCTCAAAATAGAATATATTTAAATTTTATTTTTAAATAAAATTTCTTTGATCTAATTAAGTTTTATATCAGCTTCATATCAATATATTCTTTTCTCTAAATGAGATAAAAGTAATTTCTATTCTTTTTCTCTCCTGTAGCTAAAACGTAACAAAACTTATGGCAAATCTTATTGCATCACAGTCAAAGCAGTTTCTTTTCATTTCTTTTTTTTTTTTACCAAAAAATATTTTTATTCTCAAAATCTTAAAACATATTTACTTAAATTCATATTCCTTCAAAAATCAAATTTTACACAATAATCAAATTCACTACACCACATTCAAAGTCACATTTCACTTTGTAAGTTTCATTATTATTATTTTTATCAAATAAATAGAAAAAAATGCAATCCCTTTTTTCTTCTTTTTCTTAATTTTCCTTTCTGCTATAATTTGCACTGTGAACATAGAATTTTGTTGGGACTTTGCCCATTTTAAGATGAACTAAGGTAGAAATTTTTTTTGGATTTTTCAATTTTGTTCTTGATCATCGTTTGATATGTTCTTAACATATTCTTTATTGATTTTCTGTTTGGTTGCCTAGCAAATCTGATAGAATTAAAGTAGGATATCCGCTTTGTATTGTAGGTGGCTTTACCAACATGTTCCTGCTCAGAGGTGTGGGTCCCTTAACTCCCCGTAACACCCAAAGAAACAATGGAACTAGAGAAGTTGCGGAGTTGCAGTCCTGAAGTCAATGAACGAAAACAACGCCCTTTTCTTCTTTCCATACTATTCTCCTATTGTTTTCGCCAACTTCAAGAGGGACATGGAATCCAACTAGATTAAAATACCTTTATTTAAGCATAAAATTTAAATCAGAATAAAGATTTTACACTATTTTAGTTAAAGAATATCCATTAGATTTGGGTTCAAAAATATGGGATTTTTTTCTAAATTAAAGTATTTTTAATTTATTCCTAAAATAGATTGATTCTAATCTTATTTCTCAAATTAAGGTATTAAGCTATGTCAAATTCATGATTGAAACAATCTTAAAAAATTATTTTAAAAATAATATTATATTAAAAAATATTTAAAATATCATTATTTTAATATTTTTAAATATATTTTGAATTAAAATTAAATTTAAAAATATTTTTCCTTCTACATATGTTAGAGTTTTTCCCTAAACTAAACGAAAGTACTTTGTAATCTTATTTCTTTAATCGGAGTATTATTAAATTTTATTTTAAAAGTCAGATAATATTATCCGATTCATCCGTTTTATAACTCATTGAAACTTTGATAAATCTATGACTGTATACATCTCTTTTTTTTTTTTCCAACTAACAGGAAATTGCTTTAAAAAAAAAAAGAAATTTAATACAACATGATTTCTGAAATAACAATTCCCTCTACTAAAAATTATCTAATTTCTGAAATAATCAACTCGCAAATATAGAATCAATACCTCGTGATGATACCAGCTTTTGAAAATTGGCTACCATGCTACCAGCTTGTGAAATATTTTTCATGATGCCAAAACCTAAGGAGATTCAGAAGTTTCATCAATCATAAATTGCTAGTCAACGTATCCGTCACTGCAGTCTTCTATAATGATTTCTGGGTTTCCAACTCTAAGAAAAATCCAGACTTGTAAAGGCTCAATCAACACAATTTAAATTAATAAAACCTGATTATTCATGGGTAGTCCTTCAAAAAAATTAAAAAGAATCTTCTCGATACTTTGACAAAAATCCAATCTTAAAAAAGAAAAAAATTGTTCAATTCTCTCTTCTTTAATGAAGCAAGATCATTTACAATATACATGTTGTGATTAATATATGAACATGATTATGAAACCTATCAGTTGAGGATCCAATTTTAGTGGGAGGATGTCCATAGACACTTTTCAAAATTGAAAAATAATAAAATTTAAAGGAAAAATTTTCACTGAACACTTCAAAAAATTTCTTTGAATACCTCCAAAGATAGAAAAAAAAAGATTGAAAGAAAATTTTTCCTAAACACCATAAAATTGATAAATTTATTAATAATTATTTTATACATTATAAATAGATACTTTTAAAAAAATTCTGGATCTCCCATTAAAACTTGCATTCTTGCTTTAGAAATTTATGTCACATGAATTCACATGACAACATCCCAAGTAGATCTATTTAAGGGTCAGGTTACCTACCCAAATCTGAAAATTCATTCAATTTTTAAGAGGGTTTGATCAAAAAATAAAAGCTCTTTAAATGAGTGTGGACATAATTTTTAGACTTGTTTAAATTCCAAGTCAAACCTTTGACAAAAATTTTAAGCTTGAGCCCACACAATCCAATCATAATTCACATATATATATTTTTTATTTTTATATAAATGTGAATTATATATATATATATATTAATTCACATATTCATAAAATTTAAAAATAAAAACTATATATATTTTTTATTAAACTTAATTTTTACTTTTATATCATTTTTATTTTTATTTTTATATATATGAATTGAATATAATCTCATTAAACTTAATTGAATTATATATTTTTAATATTTTATTATATAAATTAAGTTTAGTGAGTGAGTTCAAAATTTATTTTTTTAATTTGAATTGAAAAAATTTTGAAGCTTGAAAATTTGAGTTGGGTCAAACTTGAACAAGCATATAAGATATTAAAACCAAATATGAACCCAACCTAAACCCAATCCGACCCAACCCATTAACACTTCTAATCCCAAAACTAAACAAAAAAAATAAAACTAAACGATGTCGAATAACCCAAACCTACAAAGTTTCATGATTTTGAAGCAGTAAAAGTGAATTAAATTCAATAATCCAATTTTAACTAGTTTGTAACCCGTACTATTCATAGTTATTTTTTTTATTTTATAAGCATACAAATATAAATAAATGATCATTATATAATAATATATAATGTTATATAGGTGTAAAATCAATTAGTTTGATGTATTTTTATAGCTTTAAGTATGATTATTATTTTAACAACCCAACCATTGAAAATTTTCAAACTAATGTATTTGTACTTATCATGCACATAAAGTTTTAAGTCAATCAGATGCCTCTATCATACAAATCAAGATATATATTTTTATTACAAAACAAATAGTTGAACATTTTTAATTAACTCAAAATTTCATAATGCATGATTTACATGAATACTTTAATAAAGCATGACATCCAACAATTTGATTAATCAAATATAAATGGTATAAGAAGTATGAAAAAAAATAAAACTAAATTAATTTTGTGGATCTCTCCCATATATATATGTATATATAAAATAAACTTTTTATTTTTAAAAAAATTCATATATTCAATTAAAAATGTTGTTAAATAAAAAAATAACAAATTTGTCTAGATAAGATTTTGCATAGACTCAAATTTGTTTCATTTTTAATATGTCTTCATGTTTTGTAAAAATATCAGTATAACTTTTCATATTTATTTTGATAAACTAAAGATAAGTTAATTTTATTTAAATAATCTATTATTTTATATCTTAAAATAGTAAAAAAAACTCCATCCTCATGTATATGCTTTTTGGTGAAATTTAAAAAATATCTTGTTACATATGATCTACATCAAATGCTAAAGTTTTTACTATGAAAATCTAATCTTATCTTTTGGCTTTTTTTTTAAAGAAAGAATTTAACAAATAAAATTTACATTTATTATTTTATATACAATTATAACTCATAATCACATATTAATACGCATATGTATCTACATATTGAAGTAAAAGGATAGTAAAACCCTATAGTATGTGCAAGTTAATTTATATGCTGTCTTGTTGTATCCTCATTTTTATTGCATCGTTGACTACTAAAGAATTGAAAGAAAAATCAAGAATATTTAATATAATGTGCTTATTGTCGTAACGGTTTTGGGACTGCACGTAAATTGAGTTTTTAAAATCAAAATAATAAAATGGAGTGGGGAGTCGCCACCAATCTTTGTTAGGTTGTGATTGGCCATCCAAAAGGTTATCCTTTTGATAAAACTATAAAAACAGGTTTAAAGTTTATCAAAAAGATAAATTTCGGTCTATGAAAAATCAGGTTGAGTCCGAGAGTCAGTTATGCGTAGAGAAAGATTAGCACCCCCACAATGGCCATAAATTGGTACCATTTAATTACGTGCTATTTTCGGTATTGGATAAAAATGGTTTTAATTTGAAATTTAACACTAATTCCTTTCACTTGAAAAAAATAAAATTTTGCTAAAATATTTATTTAGAACTATTGAGAAAATCTTTAAGTTAAAGAATTATCTTAAAATTCTCCATCGTCTAGGCAGAATTTAATATAACTCTTTTCGCCTAAGATTTATCACAATAATCCTTAAAATAAAATAACAATCTTTATAGAAAATAATTGTTAGTGACTCTCCAACATCTAGGCAGAGTACCAAGAATTATTTCTTTCGGAATGTTATTTTTGTTTCATTTTATAATATCACAAAAAGATTTTCTTTTTTTTAGTATTATTCTTTTTTTTTGTTTTTTTACTATAAAATATTTTATCATCGAACAGCAAATTAAAGAGAGAATAATGCAATCAATTATCGATGATAACATGCTAACGTATGTATCCTAATGAATGTCATTTATAATGAAATGCAATTTAAGAGTTGGATTCTTAAGTATAATAAGACCACCCCGACTCTCCAACATCTAGGCAGAGCTTAGGTGCGACTGTTTATATTTAAGATCCCAATTTTATTATTATACTTTTTATTCATTAATCTTATTATTAATGCGAATTAAAAAATTGTGTGAAAATACTTAACGAAGTAAAATTTCCTAAATACCCTATCATCTAAACGGCATTCGGGAACAAATTACTTCAAATGGAATTTTCACATGTGTCCTTAAGATCTTTAGGATGTTTTGAGTAAAGGCTTGGGTAGAGGTTTTAAAGGTTAGGTTTTAAGGTTTAGAGGGTTTTAAGGCTTCAGTTTTAGGATATGGGAGGTTTCGGGTTTTGATTTTAGAGTTTGAAGATTTTGGGGTTCGATTTAAAATTTGAGGTTTGGGGTTTTAATTTAAGGGTTCGAATTTTAGAGATTTGGATTTAAGAGTTTAAAGGTTTGGGATATCGGATTTTGGGGGTTTTAGATTTTAGGGAGTTTGAATTTAAGGGATTTTGGATTTTTAAGGGTTTCATTTTTTAAGAAAATATGAACATCTCTGAAAATCCCCAACATCTAGGCAGATTTTCGAAGCAAGTTCACTTTTAACCATTTTTTAAAATTAATTAAAATTTCTTATATATTTCTTTTTATGAAAATTTATTAATAATAATTTTCCAACATCTAGGCGAAATTATTTTTTAAGAAAATATTTTTTATTCCCTCCAACATCTAGGCAGGGAAAATAATAATAATAATTCTATTATTATTATTATTATTATTATTATTATTATTATTATTATTATTATTATTATTATCTTAAGCATTTTTAATATATATTTTTAATTATTATCTTACTTACTTTCATTTTTATTATTATTAAAATAATTAAAAAAAAAACTTATCCTAACA
Source organism: Durio zibethinus (assembly GCF_047325235.1). Classification (NCBI taxonomy): domain Eukaryota; kingdom Viridiplantae; phylum Streptophyta; class Magnoliopsida; order Malvales; family Malvaceae; genus Durio; species Durio zibethinus. The sequence goes on from NC_143179.1 coordinate 18,686,612, forward strand.
AATTTAAAACTTATCATGCATAAACATATAAAAAAATACTTAAAATAACAAAAAATATTATATAAAAAAATTCAAAAATTCAAAAAAATTTTTTTTTTACTTGAACTGGATCAGTCAACGGTTTGGTTAGACTAAAAAAGGTTCAGTTCAGCGGTGGTTCGGTTGAGCCGATTGAGGCGCGGTCCAAGCCTGTCCAGGGAGCGATTCGGTTTGGTCTGATCAAACCGATTCAGAGCCGCTGAGAAGCTAGGTTAACAGGTCAGTTATGCAGACCCCAAGTAGGGTTTGGGTCAACGCGCGAATCCTCCTTGGTTTAAACGACGTCGTTTCGGGGCGTTTATTGAAACGATGTCGTTTTGGCTATTGACAGTTTATATAAAAGTTAAAAATTTTTTTCCTTCATTCCTTTCATTCTTCAGGAAAAGAAAGCTTCTTTTCTCTCATTTTTTTTCTCTCTGGCCAAATGCAGATGGCCAGCTGGCCGTTCTTCTGCCACTGCCATCGTCGTTCACCGGTCATCGACGGCTGTTGACGGTGGTCGAAAAATTCTCAAAAAATACCAAAATGTTCCTCTCGACCTCCTGAGTTCAGATTTGAGGTTCTTTTCACCAAAAAGTGTCCCCACTTCCCTAGATCTGCTAGTGAAGTTTTGGTCAGATCTTTTTTTTTTGTATTCTGACTTTATTTTTTTTTGAAACTGACTTTGATTTTTTTGTGTGCAGGGGCTCTCGGCGCTGGGTTCCTCCCTACGGGGAGGACTGTTTGATTTTTTTTGTGGTTTTTTTTGACAGAATCTCCCCCTCCTTCTTCTCTGTCTGTTTTGGCTTCGTTAGGAGCTTTATTTATAGAGCTCCAACCATACGTGTTTAGAGGGAAGGGCATGGAGCTCGATCATGGGATGTAAACACGAGGCTCATGCCTCTTTTATTCATTTCTGTCTTATTTGACGTTTGTCAACAGAATGAGTAATTAGAAGGGTGGAGGGTAGGATCTGGTGGCAGTGGTGCTGAGGATGGCACCACTGCCATCCTTGATTTTTTCTGTCTTCTGTTTTCTTTTTTTTGGTATTTTTTTTTGTTTTGTATTTTGTATTATTCTTGGTATTTTTTTTTCTGTATTTCGTATTTGTAATAATATTATTTTTATTTTATTTTATTTTGGGACAAAAATTGATGTCTACACTTGTTATTAGGCATGAGTTCATGATCAAATTTTAAAGTGATAATAATAATTAATAATTTAGTTCTTTTTCCTTGTTACAATTAATAAATGTATAGAAATATATGTATTGTCATAATATATAAATCCATGAACTTATCGCTAAATACAAGTTAAAGAGTTGGTATCAATCTTTTTATTTACGTGTGATTGGTCACCTAAATATATAATCCAAATGTTCAATAGCTATTCTAGAAGCGAAATGCTCCAAATTTCAATATTTGTTGGCCTGAAATCAAACATCTTAGCTATATGCTGCAAATGCTCAATAGCTATTCTAAAAGCCACAACCCTCAACAATCTGGATGGGATGAATCCCACGTTCTAATAGCCGCTCTGCCAGCTCTAAAAGTATCCAGCCATGACAACAACACCAATCGTCCCATAACCAATTTCTTAATCCGGACTTCGAGATAGCTCAACCATGAATTGTCAATTTGATTGTCAACATCCATTTGCTCCAATATCTTCGCTCCATCATTTGCTGACAGCATCCAAAAAACAAGTCAGGAAACTTTGAACACGATCTAGTGTATGATTTCACTAACAAATCAGAGTACAGAAATATAAATTTCAAGAAGTTTTTTCCTCAAACATTAAGTCAGCAAAATTTTAACTAAACCAAAGTTTCCAATTGAAGACTAGTAAGTTTAATAAAGAAACTATAAATCCTGAAATTACCAATAAAACCTACATTTATCTTCACAAATAGCTTGCTCTAACTAACTTCTTCTTTCGAAGCTCCAAGCCAAATAGATCCTTAATCAAAAATAATTTTTTAAAGCCTAATCGAGTAACCAGGAACTTAATGATCAAGCAAAAATTAGAAAAAAAAATACAAAAGAGCTGGAAATGAGTTAACTGATGGTGACATCGCCGTCAGGGATTTGGAAAATTATCTATGCATAATCTTAAGTTGTTAAAAGAATATAAACCACAAAGATAATAGAAAATTAGTAGAATATAGGCAATGTGTTGGTAAGCTTTGAAAGATTAATACTTCTAACCCTAGATTTTTTAAAATGAGAAAGAGAAAAGGGCATTTAAAGGTGAAATCAAGAATCTTTCTCATTAGAGTAATGGCAATGATGAAATTGATTTGAGCTGCTATGGTGAGTAGCTGATTTAGGCAAACAATCATCAAAAATTTAAAAATTAAAAAAAAAAAAGCAAAAAAGCTTCGGCAGATTAGCCAAACATACATGAAAAGAAGATTTACGGCAAGAAACAATTGAAATCGGAGTGGTCACTGGCACATAAAGCAGATGCAGGAGCTGAATAAAAAGCGATGGTGGCGCAAATGGAAGAAACAAAGGCGAAAAATTTTAGGGTGGAGATACCAATTTTGCAAATTGAGTAGTGTTCATTGATTTTTCTTTTTTTTTAAACAATTTGGTTTTTGTATTTTTTTTTGTTGCTTTTTAAAAGAATGGCTTTTTGTATTTTTATGGCTTTGCCTTTTTAGTGGAAAAAATAAAGATTATCAACAGTGAGGGGTGACGGCTATTATTAAATGTTTAGACGATAGTTTTCGTTTTTGATTTTTTTAAAGTCAAGATTATTTTTTAATTATAAAATTATTTTTGTTTATTATTCTTATAAAAGGTAAAAAAAAATTAATCAAATGAATATCATTTAAGTACAACAAATAAAATTTATTTAGTAAATATTATTTTGATTCTTAACTTTTATTAAAATGAAAAATAATCTCTCACTATATTTTTTTATAAAATAAAAATAAAAGAGTTATAAAATAAACCCTTTCTTGAAGATGCTCTACAGTTTAGCTGTGAGCTTGAGGCTTATTTCATTTACTTTATTTAGAAAATTATGAAAATATTACGTACATCACATGTGAAGATATTTTTAACGTATCATACTGTCTCTTGCATTAATTATTACAACATTTAGATTTATATTTGCCTGTGATAAACAATGTTAGAGTTCACTTAAAAAAAAATACGATGAGAAGTTCTAACATTAGGTTTGGGTTCAGAAATAAAGAAAAAATCTTTTTCATGTTTCAAAATTAGTAAATCTAAAGTTTATAAATGTATTAAACATGTTCAAGAGTCAGGTTATTCATCTAAATCCAAAGGTTTATCCAAGTTTTGAGAAAGTTTCAATAAAAAATTAAAATCTGTTAAATAAATTTGGGTACAATTTTAAGTTTAATTAAATTTTAAACCAAACTTTAGACAAAAAATTTAAAAATTGAGCCTGGTTTGGCCTAACTTGAATTTATATATATATATTTATTTTTATGTACATGTGAATTATATATACATTAATTCATATATATATATATATATTAAAAATTAAATTTATATATATTTTATTAATTTTTACTTTTACATAATTTTTATTTTTAATTTTTATATATGTGAAATGAATATAATTTCATTAAACTTAATTTAAGCACTTTTTTTTTATTTTTTATTATATAAATTGAATTTAATGGGATTTATTTTTTTAATTTAGATTAGGCTTGAAAAAATTTTAAAGCCCAAAATTTCGGGTCAAATTGAGCCTGACAAACATATAAACTATTAATATCAAATATGAATTCGACTCGAATTCGATTCAACTCAACATATAAACATCTCTAAATGCACAATCTATGATTAATATTTTTTTAATTTTTTTAATTTTTTAATTAATTTTTATTTATGTTTATAATTTAAAATTGTTAAATTTCAATCAGAATGCATTGTTCGCCTTTGGATAGAATAATGAAAACTAACACTAATTTTTAAATAATAAAAAAGATTTTTTTCCCTCATAAATATGGAACTTTCAAACAGATTCTAGGCTCAAGATTTCATATAAATGAGTTGGCAGCGGGCATTAAATTCGAAAGTCGGAGTGAAATTTGAACAATATTCATTACATTTATCTTCACAACTAGCTTACTCTAACGAACTTCTCCTTTCAAGCTCGAAACCAAATAGATCTTTAATCGAAAATAATTTTTTAAAGCCTAATCGAGTAACCGGGAACTTAATGATCAAGCAAAAATTAGAAAAAAAACAAAAAGAAAAACAAAAGAGGTTGAAATGAGTTAACTGATGGTGGCATCGTTATCGAGGCTTTGAAAAATTATCTACGCATAATCTTAAGTTGTTAAAAGAACATAAACCAAAAAGATAACAGAAAATTAGTAGAAAATCAGCAATGTGCTGGTAAGCTTTGAAAGAGTAATACTTCAAACCCTAGAATTTTGAAAATGAGGAAGAGAAAAGGGCATTTAAAGGCGAAATCAAGAATCTTTCTCATTAGAGTAATGGCAACGATGGAATTGATTTGAGCTACTAGGGTGACTAGCTGATTTAGGCAAACAATCATCAAAATTTTAAAAATTAAAGAAAAAGAAAGCAAAAAAGCTTCAACAGATTAATCAAACATACCTAAAAAGAAGATTTACGGCAAGAAACAATTGAAATCTGAGAGGTCACTGGCATATAAAGTAGATGCAGGAGCTGAATTAGAAGCGATGGTGGCACAAATGGAAGAAACAAAGGCAAAAAATTCTGGGGTAGAGATACCAAATTTGCAAATTGAGTAATGTTCTTTGATTTTTCTTTTTTTTTTAAACAATTTGTATTTTGGATTCTTTTTTTTTTTTTTTTTTTTTTGCTTTTTAAAAGAATGGCTTCTAGTATTTTTATGGCTTTGCCTTTTTAGTGGAAAAAATAAAGTAAGATTATCAACTGTGAGGGTGACGGCTATTATTAAATGTTTGGATGATACTTTTCATTTTTTTTAAGTCAAGATTATTTTTTAATTATAAAATTATTTTTGTTTATTATTCTTATAAAAGGTAAAAATAATTAATCAAATGAATAACATTTAAGTACAACAAATAAAATTTATTTAGTAAATATTATTTTAATTCTTAACTTTTATTAAAATAAAATAATTTTTCAGCTTTTTTTTTTACAAAATAAAAGTAAAAGAATTATAAAATAAACCCTTTTCTGAAGATGCTCTGCAGTCTAGCTGTGGGTCTGAGGTTGATTTTATTTACTTTGTTTAGAAAGTTATGAAAATATTACGTACATCATATGTGAAGATATTTTCAACGTATCATGCTGTCTTTTGCATTAATTATTGCAATATTTAGATTCATATTTGCCCGTGATAAATAACACGAGAAGTTTACTTAAAAAAATACGATGAGAAGTTCTAACATTAGGTTTGGGTTTAGAAACAAAGAAAAGATCTTTTTTCTCTTTTCAAAATTAGTGAATCTAAAGTTTATAAATATATTAAACCTATTCAAGAGTCAATTTATTTGTCTAAATCCAAAGGTTTGTCCAAAGTTTGAGAAAGTTTGGACAAAAAATTAAAACTAATTAAATTAATTTGAGTATAATTTTAAGTCGAATTTTAGACAAAAAATTTAAAACTTGAGCTTGGTTTGGCCTAGCCCGAATTTATATATATTATTTTTATGTATATGTGAATTATATATAAATTAATTTTTATATATAAATTAAAAATAATATATATAATTTTTATTTTTAATTTTTATATATATATGTGAATTGAATATAATTTCAGTAAATTTAATTTAATCATTTTTTTTAATTTTTTATTATATAAATTGAGTTTAATTAGATTTATTTTTTTAATTTAGATTAGACTTAAAAAAATTTTAAAGGCCAAAATTTCAGACCAAATTGAACCTAACAAATATATAAACTATTAATATCAAGCATGAATATAACTTGAATTCGATTCGACTCAACTTATAAATATCTATAAATACATAACCTATGATTCATGTTTTTCTTAATTATTTTTATTTTTAATTATTTTATTTATTTTATAATTTAAAATTATTAAATAATCAGAATGTATTGTTCACCTTTGGATAGAATAATAAAAACTAACATTAATTTTTCAATACTAAAAAAGATTTTTTCCCTCATAAATATGGGACTTTCAAATAGATTCTAGGCTCAAGATTTCATATAAATGAGTTGGCAGCGGGCATTAAATTCAAAAGTCGGAGTGAAATTTGAACAATATTCATTAATTAGAAAAATCAAAGAATCTCACCAATCTTAAAACGTTTGTCAACTAGTCAAATTATATGAAACTTTCATTTCCTCTATTTTTTTTCTTTTTTGTTTTAACTCTAAACTCAAATTTTTAAAAAAATTTTTTATGTTAAGCCACATTAGCAATGTTAATGTGACATTATTTATGATGTCAGCATACTATATCATCACTAGCATCATACATGTCATGTTACGTTGATATTTCATTAAAAATTGATGATTAAGTGGCAAAAAATTTACTTAAGCGTTGATGATCAAAATATTAAATTTTATAGTTGGTGACCAAAAAATATATATAAAAAAAAACAGCAAAGGTTAATGACCATTTTTAATTTTAAACCTTGGTATGCATTTTACATGCCAAAAGTAAGGATTATTGTAATACAATAAAGAATTCAATTACAATAATTTAAAATTTAAGATTCAATATGTCCAAAACAAAAAGTTAGAGAACAAGTATAACCTTCATTCATCATTGTCATCATCGTCATTGTTGTCGTATATGTTTTAAATATTTATGATAAAGTTTTTTTTTAATTTTACAAGCATGTTTATAATGTATCTATTCTTTTAGAGATCATACCTTCTTCTTTTTTTGAAGAGTAAAGATATTTATTACTAAAAGGTAAAATTACAACCATGCTACAAAATCAGTACTTCTACGAACACCCAATTTGGCCAAAGAATCTGTAAAATGATTGGCCTTTCTACAAATATGGACAAAGGAAACTTTTCTCACCCTATAGTAAAGGTTATACAGCTTGTTGAGAAGATTATTGTATTTCCTGTTGCTTACTTTGCTGATCCATGCTCTAACCACTCGAGAATCACTTTCAATAATCAGTTCAGGAATGAAATCACAATTGGAATTTAGTACAATAGAAAGAGCTTCTATTACTGTCACTAACTCTACTAGATTGGAATCCTTGACACCAATGCTTTTTGAAAACATGAGCAGAACTTCACCTTTGCAGTTGCGAAGTACACCTCCTATTCCTGCAGGTCCTAATTTACCCATTGCAGATCCATCTACATTGATTTTTCGGACGCCAGTTGGAGGAGGAGACCGATGAATGTTATTCCTTTGTTGTCTTCTACGAAGCGGTATGGTTAACTCTTTTATGTTGTGCATGAAATTCAAGTCTGAAAAGTACTGGTTTGGATATTTCGCCTCCATCCACCAGCCAAGCCTAACCCATGTTAGACTAATAAATTAGATCAACTGAAATTGTATTTTGCTTAAATATTTTCTCATTTCGAACCAACCAAATCTACCATAGAATTTCATAGAACAGTGTATCCCATATCAGTTTCTGGATACTACTTACAATAAGGCTTTGTCTAAGACATAAACAGGGATTTAACCGAACCTGGGATAGACTAACTAATGTTCCATTATCGAATAAGTTTGTACTAAATTTATTGTGCAAAGGAGCAGTGCAGAAATAAAAGATCCATAGTTTCTTTTTCCTTGCAAAAAAAAAAAAACATTTGTTCACCAAGTTAACTAAACATCTTCTTCTGTGAAGTAAATCAAAGATAGGAATACATACTTTTTAAAGATGATACTTAAATAAGTTCTCAAATTTTACGAAAAAAAGAAAAAGAAACTTCGTCATCAATCTTTTATCGCATGAAATGAATCTTATAAATTTTTATTTTATTTTATTAAATGAAAGTAGGGTTTGTAAATGTACAATCTAGAGTCACTTGAAAAGAAAATACATAAGATATATATATATATATTTTGTAGGAGTAAAAAACAAATTTTAAAAGAGGATGAAATAATTTTTCACTTTAAAAAATTTGAGATTAAATTCACCGAAATTATCTGTATGAACTCTTTCATCCCAATTATTACCCAAATGATGAATGCATTCACGAAACTAAGAAACAATAACAAGTTACAAAAATCATTGTATTATCATTAATAAACTTAAAGAATTAAACTATAACTACAATTAACAAGAACAAGCATAGGAAAATTATAAGAAATTTCTTCCAAGAAAACATTCTAAAAATGAAGTTGATTGTTCAAGCACATGAGTATCCAAAAAAGAAAATTTCTAGCCAAATATAAAGTGAAAGATTTCAATAATTATAAAATATTCAGCCCACGAAGGATCTACATTGTAAAGTCTGCATTATATTGTAAGGATATCAAGAAAGTCACATCAAGTCCTACACCGCTATTTATTTTTTTTTAAATACAAAGAAACTAATTGTAGATAATAAAATTAGGATGCAGTTCATTATTGGAGATTTCTTTAAAATTTCGAAGTAGAGTTCATTTTAATCGGCAAGTATTTTTAGGGTCTTTCTTTAAGATTACGTTAGTAACAATTACATTTTCTTTAACTTTGGATATAGTTTTTACTTAGAACATGGAGTTTGGATATATTACGTTACTTAGAACACGCAATGGTGCATTAAGCTAGCTCGTATGATTAAAAAGCCTAAATATCATTAACTGAACTTAACGGATTTGATATAAGATTAATTTGCAAATTACCCTTCTTGTCTTGAAAGTTTGAAAAACTAAGTGTAAATTAATAGGCAGTTAAACAAAAAAGTTTTCAGCTTCAATCTTATTAACTAGAATATTAATATGTGCTTTTGACTATAAATTCTTAGAAACTTCCCCCTTAATTTTAAAAATTCAAGTGATGTTTATAGGTTTAATTAGTGCTTAAGTTCAGAATTTAAGATGAAGTTTTTATCATAGGTCGATTAGGATAATTATCTTCTTTATCATTACAATTAAAATGCATTAAAATATAAGATATGCTCTTCTGTAACATGCCATCAAAGATAGTAGCATTAATATGTATTAAAATATTCTTTTTAAGACTTTTAATCCCAATTAACAAAGATTTATAAAACGTAATCAACAAATATTCATAAATAGCAAACAATTAATCGACTACCATTAAAAATGTAAATAAATAGCTCAAACAGAAAAAAGATAGAGAAAATTAAAAAATAAAGAGGAAGTAGAAATTACTAAAATTACATACACATTAAAAAAAACCCAATGCATTACCTCAAGTACCTGTGAATAAATAAACACGTGAATTTCGCATCACATACCCAACAAAGTGGCAATGTCGCATGGTCAGGAATTTGTATAAGTGGGATTAATATTAAAATATTATTTTTTGTTTATAATTTCTTTTACTTGATATAACACTGACAAAATTAAATAGAGAAAATATCACACAATATAATATAAATTTTAAATAAATATATATTTTCTTACAACTTATCCATAACAAAAATTTATTTCAATGATTTTTTATTCTACATAAAACTTTTGTTTTTAACTTCAATATCATCACTAATAAAGCAAGGGCTAATTAAGTGACTCCATGAATACGTGGATGTATTTGCTCAGTCATACCAAGATATACTATGGTTGAATACTTAAATTGTACTGCATAAACTACCTCTAAAGCCCAAATGCAACCAATTAAATGGCAGTTGAAGAGGATGAAAATGATGTTAAAACCAATTAAATTATACTGCATAAACTTCCTCCCTTTTTTTTTTAATTTTAATCATTATCTCTTAAAATAATAATTAAAAAAATAATAACTAATTAAAATAAAACTTAGAATAATAAACCAATAAAAATAAAAAATTTGGGCCAATTTACCCCATTTGGACCAAGCCTAATGGCTTAGGCTTAAACCCTATTGGACCAAATCCAATGGGCTTGGACCCGAATTAATTAAGGTGTCTACAGCTGTCTTTTTTTGCACATTTTCTGTGAAATAGGAATTGTGTAAAGATGTAGACACCCAAACAACACTCAACTCAACACTTCTCTTATTTTTATTTTTGTTTTTTATTTAATTAAACAAAGCTCCTCTAAACAGAGGCACCATAACTTTTGAAAAAAATAAATTGCTCTTCTAAACAGAGGCACTATGACTTTTGAAAAATAAATAGCTTCTCTAAACAGAGGTAGTAACTATAAACAGAGGCACCATAACTTTGAAAAAATAAAATGCTCCTCTAAATAGAGGCACCAGAACTTTGAAAATATAAATTGCTCCTCTAAACAGACACACCACAACTTTGAAAAAAAATGCCAAAAATTTTTGAAAAATAAATTGCTCTTTTAAACAGAGGTACCACGACATTGGAAAAATAAATTGCTCCTTTAAACAAAGGCACCACAACTTTGGAAAAATAAAATGTTCATAAACAATCATGTCTAGAGGAGTTGTAGATCAAATCTAATGAAATTTATAATGGGAACTTAAAGATTCACAATTTGAGTTTGAAAATCAAAGGTTTAGATTTGCAAGAACCTTTCAATTTCACAAGGATTCACTGAAATTTTATTTTCAAAATTTCAGTTTCACAAGAATCCAAATTTGCAAGATCTCAAGATTCGCATTTGCAAATTGCAAGACTTGCATCCACATTCAAAGAGTCTCATTCAAATTTTGGAGATTCACATCCAAAAGTTCAGAGCTTCTCATTGGAGTTCAAAGGTTCACATTTGACAAATTAGGATTCGCATCCAAAACATTTAAAGCTTTTCATTTGAATTTTGGAGATTCACATCCAAAAGTTCAAAACTTTTCATTCTAGTTCAAAGATTCACATTCGACGAACTTTAGGATTTCACACCTCAAAGATTCTTATTTGAAACTTAAAGATTCTCATTTAAGTTTGAAGATTCACATTTAACAAATTTTGGGTTTCACACCTTAAGGATTCTCATTTTAAATTCAAAGATTTTCATTTAAGTTTGAAGATTCACATTCGACAAATTTTGGGTTTTACACCTCAAAGATTCTTATTTGAAATTCAAAAATTCTCATTTAAAAACCAATACTTCATCAAAATATTCAAAATTTCTTTTTCAGATGAGCTTCAAACTTTCACCAAAGTCAAAATTTTGTATGTACTAAATGTCATGATCAATGATGCAAATGCAACAATCTAGATTCTCACAATGTTATATTCTTAACCATGATTCAAATGTTTACTACATAATGCAAATGCATATCCAAACCAAAGTTTTAAACATTTTCAAAAAAATAATGCGAACGTGATGCAAGTAACTCGGATGTCAATGTCATGAAATTCTAATTAAAATGTGGTAATATGATCTTTAAGATTCCACTATCTCACATTTTTTCCTTATTCAGCTTCTCAACACTTTGGAACAAGTTTCATCAACTGATCCTCATTATTTTCATCACTTGATCACAATTCATAGACCTTTCAGCACTAGCAATTCTAGAATAAATTTTGTCCATTGCCCCATATCATTTAAGCACAACTCACAAGCCTCTCAGTACTAGCCATATTGGAATAAATTCTATCCCTTGTCACTTGGTCACCAATCATAGGTTTCTCAACACTAACCATTTTAGAACAAATTTCACTCACTGGTCCACATTATTCTTATCATTTGACCATAACTCATAGGTTATGTTAACCAATTTATCCCCATATTCATCACTTGGTCATATCACCTTTTAAGGTTTTTGCATTATCTTTATTTGTTGACCAACCCATACCATATTCATCATTTGATCACACCATATGTTGTCTCAAATCATCCTTTTTAGGTTTCTATCATCTTTTCATTTTTCCCTTATCATCTTGGATTTTTTTTCAAAAGAATGCAAGACTCTTTCATGAACATTATCATTCATTCATCATCATTTCAATTCTTGACAAACACAACGCAATCATACATTTTCTCGATTCATTCTAAGGATGTAACAATAAGGGAGCACAAGGTGAATTAAGAGAAAGATAATCAATGAAGAATGAGTTTGGTACAAACAAATAAGAAAAGAAATAAGTCGGATGCATGTCATTGGGATAAATGGAACAAATGGAGTAACAATATCCAAACAATGAATATTCAAATAATTTTGAACATTAATCTAAGATTCTCTTTCAAAAACTCATTTCATTAACTACCAAAATCATTTTGTGCTTATTAAATTTTGCTCTAGCTTTGAAGGATCTTCAGATGTCTTTGACCTTCTTCCATGTGTCCAACTCTTAACTCAAAAAATTTTCTACCTAAGTTGCCCTTTCGGATTTTCAATATGAGTTTTCCTTTTCTCTCATTTTCATCTTTTTTATTTTTTCATTTTTCATTTTTTTCATTTTTTCATTTTTCCTTTTTTTCATTTTTTTTCATTTTTTTTCTTTCATTTTTTTCTCTTTTTTTTCTTCTTTCATTCTTTCACCAATTATTGATATCTTTTCCACATCAATCTCTAGAGCAACGAAGCACGATCTATCATTCCATCATGAGTATACCTTAGCTTATCATATGATCATTCAATTTAAGCACTCACATTTGATCTAAATGGACTTTTAAAGGTTGTAATGTAGGCCATCATGAGAGACAATGAAAAAAATGGATAAAATAAGCTCAAAACATATGTTTAAAGGGTTCAAAACCAAATGATTATTTCTCATTATTTGAAACAACTTGACATTTTGCCCATTTCCACTTCATTTCACTACCTTTTTTATCTTATTTCTCACACAAAGATTCTCATTACTTTGCCCCAACTTGTTTGTGGTATTTTTCTTTTCTTTATTTTTTTCATTTTGCTTTTTTTTCTCTTTTTGAGACCTTTTTATGATTTTTTGCCTCTTTTTCTTTTTTTTTTCAAAAAAATATCACTTAATGTAGAGGGTGATCCTTGATTATAGTTCTTTAAAAAAGAAATCATAATAAGCTCAAAGGGGTAACAATGAATGGTTTTTCAAATGGTAAAAGAAAGATGGTCATTTTTCACCTTAAATGTGAATGCTTTCCTTGAACTTCATCTATTGAACAAAAATAAACTCATGAATCTTTACACATTTTCAAGACATATCCACATCTACTAGTAGCTAGCATCTTTTACTCAAATAGTCTTCTTAGATCAATGTGAATGAGTTTTCAAAATTAAATTTCAGAATTATTATTATCATTTTCTAAATATTCATCATCTAAAATTTAAGAACAGAATGAGAAGTTATGAAAAGTGACAAAGCATGAAACAATGGTTGAATAAAAGAAAAAATATAATGAAATACATTAGCCTTGCCTTTTATTAAAATGACAATGAATGAAATCATATTGCATAAAAAAATCCTAACATTACTTTAAAAGAAATCCTGAAATGACAAGCAACTTTCAACCAGCCTAAACATCTTTTTTCTTTAAGATCATGCCCTTGTGTAATTAGGTGAAAAACCTTTATTGACATCTTGTCTCCTAATTCACTTCAACTCTCTAGGCTTTTTTGGATCAATGTGTTCTTGATTCTCACTTAAAGCACTGACATTATGATTAGGAACTGGATTGCCACTAACATTAGGTATTGTTGCTCTTTTTTCATCAAAACTTATCATTCCATCCTTGATCAACCGTTGCACCTTATGCTTTAGAGTAATGTAATTTTTAGTAGAATAGCTAGCAATTCCATAATGATAATCATAATAGGCTAGAAGATCATACCACTTGGGATAGGGTGGCTTAAGTAACTCCATACAGCAAGGGGTAATCAAGTAATTATTGTAAAGCTCTTAGTATAATTCCATATAAGTTATGAGAATTAAGACAAATATTAGTTTTTCTTAAGTAATTCATTGCTCTCGTGAACCATTTGCTAGACTAGTAAGATGAATTTTAAGTCTTATGGGAGGTTGAATGTTAAGGTTGTATGTAGGAGCTTAAGGGCTAAAAATAAGCTAGTATGTGGATGAATAAGATAGTTATAGAGCTAGTTGGTATGGGTAGGATGAGGCATTGTTCACAACCAAATTGTATGGAAAGTAACCTTGTTATGGATAAGGTTGATATCCCTTGAACTATTTGTCAAAGCTCACAGCTTGAGTTTTGGCCTCTCTTTTCTTTGGCATCTTCCTAGTTTTCCCTCATTTCAACTTATCATTTTTAATGGTATTTTCAATAATTTCGCCTGAGATCACTATGCCAGCGAAACTTTTTGTTGCATTCCCTATCATTTTTTTCATAATAAGAAGATTTCAAAGTACTTATGAACAATACTATGATCTTTTTCTCAATCAAAGGATGCTACACTTGATAAGCAATATCCCTTCGCCTTTGGGCGTATTATTTAAAGGACTCATTTACCTTTTTCTCGATGTTATACAAAAATAAACAATCGGGGGCCAAATCCATAATATATCGGTATTGACTAATGAAGTCATGTGCCATATCATTTCAGAAATAGATACGGGTTCTGTGCAGTTAGACATACCACCTAACGATGAAGCCTGTAAGATTATCTTAAAAAATATGTATTAGTAGCTTTTCATTGTGAGCATGGGTTACCATCTTCTGATAATACATGGTAACATGGGTCTTCAGACACTTTGTACAATCATACTTCTTAAACTCTGGTACTTTGAATTTTGAAGGAATAACCACGTCTGGGATTAAACAGAGCCCAGCAGCATCCACTAAATCATAAAAAACCAATTCTTTCCACTACTTGCAGCCTTTTTTTTAACAAGTTCATCTTCTGTTTAGCTTTAAGGCTTTTAAAGTCTCATTCTCCTTGGGCCTTAACTTTTTTTTCTCTTTTAGATCATCCAAATTATGAACTAATTCCGATTATACTACCTTTTTTGTAAAGGTAAGATTTACATAACTCTGATACTATCCTAGATTTGAAGCTAATGATATTCTAGGGTATGTGTACCCTACAGGATAGGTGACCTATTATGGTGGTAGACCTTGTATAGGTTGGGTTTGATGTGGTCCAAAACCAAAAAGGTACAATAGGTCATCCACATCTTATAATGGATGGTCTTGTTGCCTAGTATTTTTTTCTATACATATTTTCTTATTTAACTTGTTCAAAGCCTCTAAAATTCTATTCAACTCCCCTTCTAGCTTCTCTTGGGCTTTCTCTATCCTTTCAAGATGATTGGAATTTTCTTGTTCCATCTATTTGACTCAAGCCTTTGTATTGTATTGGTGAGTGAGGTTGCTTGGTGGAGCTATCCTTGAACCTTAAGCACCATAATTATGATAAAAAATGATATGCCTTATGTGTGATTAGAAATGATATGCTTTATGTGTAATGCATGTAACATACACTTCTATGGATGTTGGTATGAGATATGACAAACATTCCTTATATGAAAATGATGCAAATAATAATGTTAAAACATGAGTATGAAAATGATGCATAGGATGATATAATAATGCATAAAATGAAATGATATGGATATGAGGCATAGAATGAAATGATATGGAAGTGATGCAGATGCATACAAAACAAAATAGTTAGATAAGCAATATACAAGATATTCCTTCTTGTATTCTAATTTCGGGTTATATATATCAATTGGGTAGGAAGGGCTCTATCCTAAGGTTCGCCTCTTAAAGGTGAACTATATGTAGGGTTAGATGATTTTGACCTATAAAGGTTTGTAAATTGTTCTTTAAATCATCGTCCATCACATACTAGTAAAGTAGTCCAATCATCGTCCATCACAGACTAGTAAGACAGTCCAATCATCACCCATCACAGGCTACTAACAAAAAAGATTCAATTTGAATGGGAGTATTTCGCTAGCCATTGCAGAGATTATCATCTCACGAGAGCGTATATACTTTACTTCCTCTTAAAAGAGACGGAGCTCAGGTATAAAGCTCATGTAATGCGAATGCATGTGATAATGTGTGAAAAAACATGTGGGTTTATGCCTCAAAAATAAAATACAAGACAAAAAAAATGTTAGTAAACAAATAACACAAATCATCACAATTCAAAACCATTAAACTAAAAGATAGGATAAATTCAAAAATTATGGCTTGACTTTCAACCTTCCCCAATGGAGTCACCAATCTGTCATAACATATAGATCCAAAAATCTATAACTAGACTTAACAAAATGGATGGAGTCACCACCAATCTTTTTTACTAGGTGTGATTAGCTACTTAAGGAATCTATCATTTTAAGGAGTTCCTAACCTTGACGAAGGGTCTCTAAAAGAATAAGTTCGAGTTTACAAACCAAAACAAGGTTCAAGAGTTCGATTACATGTGGGAAAGGTTATAGCACCCCCCACATGCCCATCCAAAGGATGGTACCATATTATTTTAAATTTATCCTATGGTCTTGAGTCTAATGGTTTTAAATTTTTATGCTAAATATTGAAAATAATTCATAAGATTCTTTCATCAATCTAGTAGAATTCTTAAAAATATTTTTTCACCTCAAAAGTATTCAAGAATCTCATTTGGTTTATTAAAAAAGCTCCATCGTCGAAAAAATTATCTTTTATATTTTTTTTGTTGAAAATATATCTAATTATTCCACCATTTGGGTGAAATTAGAAATATTTTTTCTTTTTCAATTTCTAAATTTTTCACCATTTAAGCCTATTTAGAAAATTTTTTTATTTTTTTATTTTTTTCTTTCAAAAAGAAAATAATATGACAATTATTTTTATTGAAATTTCATTTAAATTATTTCACAATTTGGGACAAATTTAAAGAAAATTTATTACCTAGAGATTTCTTAGAAATTTACCATTTGAAATTTCTAAGAATCTCATCCTTGGATAATTATCAAATACTTTCAACCCAAATTTTTATTTTTTATTTTTATTTTTTTGTTTGAAAATAAATACTAATTATTATTATTGAAACTTTATCTAAAATATTTTACTATTTGAGACAAATTTAGACAAAAATTTTCACCTAGGAATTTTATAAAAATTTATCATTTGAAATTTTTATAAATTCCATCATTGGATAATTATTATTTATTCTCAAATTTTATTTTTCATTTTTTAATAATGAAAAAAAAACTAAAAAAACACATAAAAATAAATAAACAAAATACTAAAAAAAACCTAAAAAATTACCAAAAAAAATAAAACGGCTCGACTGGAGTGACTTAAATGGCTCTACTGTAGACACGGGAAGCAACTAGAAGGCACTGCTGAGGGTTATGGCTCAGCTCAATGATGAGATTCGACTGAGGTACAGGTCATAGAAGTGGGTTGACGTGTCGGTCAGGTCACCTACTAGAAAACGCACGAATCCTGGAATTTATTTAGATGCAAAACGATGTCATTTTCAATGGATATATAAGGCTAAATCTCAGCCTTTTTCAGTAGAATTCTTTTTCCCCTTTCTCTCTCCTTGTTTGTTTTCTCTCTTTTTTTTATAATTCTAGATTTTCAGTTGAATGTTTCACTGAAAACTAGGAAATATCACCAGAAACTGGAAAAAGTTGCCAAAAAATTTAAGTTTTGTTAAAATTTTCATCAGAATCTGGAATTTTTCTAGAAATTTTCCAAAAAAAAAATCCAAAATTTCAAAAAAAATTTCTAAAATCTCTAAAATTACTCTTATCCTTCTAAACACCCCTTTGTTTTGCTTCTGTTTTCTCTACCTTGTGTGTTAATTCTGTGCACTCAAGCCTATACTTATAGGTATTGATCATAAAAAGTTTTTATCAATGTTGATTTCTCCTTTGACTGGGATTCAAGATTATCAATCCTTGAATCCCAGTCCAACCCTACCACCCTAGATTTTTGACAAAATTTTCCTCCCCTCATTTTTAAAATTTTAATCATTATCTCTTAAAATAATAATTAAAATATAATAAAAAATTAAAATAAAACTCTGAATAATAAACCAATAAAAATAAAAAATTTGGGCCAATTTACCCTATTTGAACCAGGCCCAATGGCTTAGGCTCAAACCTTATTGGACCAGACCCAATGAGCTTGAGCCCGAACTAATTAAGGTGTTTACAATCTTTTAAAAACATAATTTTAGAAAAAGACTTAAAAAGTTCAATTTTCTTTAGTTATTATAAAGAAAAAATATTTTTAGATCTTGCCTATGAGTTGGGATGATCTAAAAATTATTTTTACTACATAAAGATTTATTAAAAAACATAAAATGAATAAATAAGTAATGAAAATAAAGTAAATAAAAATGTTTTTTTAAAAAAATGTTTTGAGCGAAAATTTTTAAGGAAAATTGAAAGAGTCTTATTTTCCTAAATTATTATCAAGCAAAAAGATTAAATTTGTGATTTCACTTAAGAGTTGAGATAATATTAAAATCAATTTTATAAAAAAATAACAATAAAAAAAACTCATGATGAAATTTTTAGAATTTGTGAATGGTCAATTTTTTAAAAACATTTTCTAAATAAAGATATTTCTATAAATTTACTAAAATGTTAGAGAATTTGTAAAATGTTTAAATAATAAATTTTTACACAAATAATAAAAAATGTTAATAAATATAAAAAAGTTCAAATTAATTTTAAGAAATTAATTTTAAATATAAAAAAGATCAAGTTATCAAAGTAAATAGATAACACATGTTTAATTGGTATCATTTTTTGAACAGGCGATGTGAGGGTGCTAGTATCTTGTTCATTTATAATCGTATTCCCGAATCGAATCATGATTTTGTAGACCAAAACATTATTTAGTAAATCTTAATTAATTTTAAAGTTTTTATTAAAAGATAATATTTTAGGTGATTAATCACACCTAATAAAAAAGTATTTATGACAATTCCGTAAAATTTTCTTCTAGTTTAGTGATAAAATCTTTCGAATGAAAAATTGTTATGACACTTGTTATGATTGATGGGTATGTTATACATATTGTGCTTGATTATAACTGATTTTAAGTTAGGTATTTTATAATGTGATAAAATTACATTGTTTTTCTAACAAGGAAAACAAAATAAAAAATGAAAGGACAAAGATTGGGTGCCTAGATTCGACTTTGATCAACATCTAATTCTACTTGTACACACACTTATCACTTATTTATAGGCTTGACATTAAGATCTATCTACTTAATTGCATCTCAGCACCCTCAAGATCAAGATCTTTTTCACTTAATTGTATCTCAACACCTTCAAGATCAGGATCATCTCCGCTTAACTGTATCTCAACACCTTCAGGATCATCTCTACCACTTAATGGTATCTTAACACCCTCAGAATCAAAATCATCTCCACTTAACTGTATCTCGACACCCTTAGGATCAGGATCATCTCCACTTAACTGTATCTCGACACCCTTAGGATCAGGATCATCTCTACTTAACTGTATCTCAACACCTTTAGGATTAGGATCATCTCTACCACTTAACTGTATCTCAACACCTTTAGGATTAGGATCATCTCTACCACTTAACTGTATCTTAACACCCTTAGGATCAGGATCATCTACACTTAACTCTACTTCAACACCCTCAGGATCAGGATCATCTCCTCTTAATTGTGTATCAATACTCTCAATATCAAGATCATCTCTTCTTAATTGTGTCTCAACACTCTCGATATCAGGATCATCTCCTCTTAATTGTGTATCAATACTCTCGATATGAAGATCATCTCTTCTTAATTGTGCCTCAACACTCTCCATATTAGGATCATCTCCTCTTAATTGTGTATCAATACTCTCGATATCAAGATCATCTATTCTTAATTGTGTCTCAACACTCTCGATATCGGGATCATCTCTTCTCACTTGTACCTGAACACCCTGGAGAGCAAGATCATCTCTTCTCATTCTAATCTCAATTATCTTCCCACACAATGTGACATATATTCCAATAATAATTAGTGATCCACCTAAAACGCTGTTAATTTTGAAAAAAAAAAAACCAAAATTAGTGGAATATATGATAATGTTATTTGATCAAAAAAGTTGAAAGAAAGTTATTAGATACCTCCCTAGGTAAATCTTTTCGTGTAAGAAAGTAGGGCCCATGAGTGTTGTAAAGATAAGGGCAAAAGGAGAAGTTACGGAGACAAAAATTGGTCCTAGTTGTCGTGTGCACGCTGTTGCAAGCATTACTGACAATCCAGATGCAAGGATGCCCTATCCATTTTATTAAATGACAGAATAAATGTAGTGGTAAAAAAATATCATTTACTTTTAACTTCTAAAGCTTGTATGCAAACTAAAGCTTAGTATTTCAATCTCTTTTTGTTTTCTCCTCCTATTGCTTTCACTCTAGCTATAAGTTTTTTTTTTATTTCAAATCTGAGAGAGACATATTGTATATAAAAGCATATTAAGAAATGTAATAGATAATTTTATATATCTACCGAGCTACAAAATTAAAAAACAAAAACAAAAACAAAATTAATAAGTAATTACCGAGTAAGTCATGGTGACAAGTCTAATATCCTGCTCCAAGTACCAAGCAGACCAATGCCTCTCTATAGAGATGGCATATATAGTAGAGAATACAGTGCTACTACTACACATAAACAATAAAGAAGAGAAAATAGGGTAGGCGTATGTCCTGCTCATCGTCCTCTAGTTAAAACAAAGAAAAAAAAAACTAATTGTTAATAATGTATATTTTATTTTAATATTGTTTATATTAAAATTCAAATATATGCATACCAATATGATAGAAAAGATCGCAAAACAAACACAACTGCTGAAAGCTAAGATGATCCCATATACTGGCCTTTGCGCTTGGGTTAATGCAGCTATCCTATGATGCTGTAATAAATCCACAGAAGTGGACCATAGATGGATGTTTGGTCCACTGTAGAAGCTAATGATCGTGGCACCTGTGATGCTAAGGACGGTGCCAGCCAACTTAAACTTACCAGACCAAGTGGCTAAAATGAGAGTCTCCATCCTAAGAAAACCAGTAAATATCCTTAGTTCTAAGTAAAATTAAAATTAAATAAAAATAATTATTTAATAACAACATATGCTCACAAGTAAAATTAGGCACAAACTTGAAAATTTTTGTCTAAAATTTGTTTTATGGACAAGTATCTAATTGTTGTGAGGTTTATAGTAATTTGTCCAAACATTATAATATCTGATGATATTTTATGAGTAAGAAGATAAATAAATTCATTTATTAAATTTTCCAATACCTGAAAACCAACGCCATTATGTAAGTGACGACAGGAGATAGAATTGAAATTGCTGCCGAGTATGTTGCAGGAGCAAAAGCAAAGCTGGCTGCAAATATATTCTGCCCTAGTGCTCCCCTTGATTCCACGAAACAAAATTTAAATTAATCAATAGATAATTAGGTTTTAAATAGAAAAATAAATTTAAAAATAAAATACATACCCAAAAACTCCAGCTAAGATGCCTAAACCAACTATCCTCCATGTAAATGCGGGTCTTGTACTCCTGCAAAGATTTTTTTTTTAATTCATAATCAAATTATGAATCAATATATTATTTATTTCACATTTAAAAAACATATAAATTTAGTTTTTAAAAACATACCTGTCGACTATTAATGCAAAGGGAAGTATACATATTGTGGCAATGATGAATCGATACACCACCAAAACTCGTAAACTAAAACCGACGTTATAAGACACCTTGTATAAGATATTAACCCAAGCATTAATGGCTTGGGTAAACATCATGCCAAGAATCCACAAAAACATCCTTGCATTCGTGGTGCTGGAACTAGTCATAATAATATTAGTCTTAAATTGGAAAAAATAGTATATTATATTTTTCAGAATCATGCAGTAGACATCATGCCTAGGAAAGCTATGTATATGGAACTCTCTTTACACCAAGCAAGGAATGGTGGGACTGTATGGTACATGTGATGTTTTCCCAATATAAATGAATAATTCATGCACTGATTAAATAGGCAAAAGCATACAAGGAAGCCAAACAAACAAATATTATAATGAAATAACTTGCAGTTAACATGAGGTTTGCCCTACATATGGACTATTTTTTGGTTCCTCTTATCCTTCTAATGAGAAAAAACTAAAACAAACTCCATACATGAGGGCACTAGAAAATAACAAGAAGTTTGCAGCTTTATGGTTTGTATAAGACCCCTACATGAAACAAGGAGCTAGAAGAGAAAAACTCAAACTTATAAATCTTCTTGCCCCTCTCCAACAGCCTATCACCTTGCTTTGGAAACCAGTTTTTGTTAATTTTCTTCTTTTCATGTCAAAAAGGTGGGACTATGTAGAGAAACATCCAAACCGTGACTACCCATGACTGTGTGAAAATATATCCAAACCGTGACTGCTCATAGAGAGTCAAGCAGCACGGTTTGATTGCTCCAAACTAATTTTCGAGTCTTTATTTATTTCAACTTAGCATAACTAAAAGCTATTCATGAAAGATATAAAAGAAATGGTGGAAGACTTTGAAGAATGAGGCCGATTATTGCTGCCATTAGAAGAGGTAGAAGCTATTCAACAATACTAGAAAAAAGGGGATGAAGATCCAACCATTTTGTAAAAAAATGAAACAAAAACATTGTGCACATAAAGCCTCAAACTTCATCAACATACATGCTAAAGTCAAAGCATGCAAGGAATAAATAAGAATACTTTGCAGAAAAGATCATGGAAGGTGTAAAAATGGTGTAAAAATAATGATATAAATGGCAAACAAGTGCCCTTGTATAGGCTATCTCACCTTTTGAACTTTTTCTATTTTTTAGCTTATTTTTCTTTGTATTTTTACTCTCTTTTTTTTTTTTTTACAAGAAACCTCTCCTATCTTCCAGCCCCTTTATTGATTTGGCAGACCCTTCTCAAGAGAAAGATCTCAATCTTAATCAAAAGGGACCCTTGGATGAAACTCATCCAAGGGTCAAAGTTTTTTCTTCCTCTTTTTTTCAAGGAATCACCTTTGGCCATTTGTTCAAAATTAATGAAAGATAAAATGGCCACCTCACTCCTCATCTAAGGGTCAAAGTTTTTTCTTCCTCCTTTTTTCAAGGAATCACCTTTGGCCATTTGTTCAAAATTAACAAAAGATAAAATGGCCACCTCACTCCTCATCCAAGGGTCAAAGTTTTTTCTTCCTTTTTTTTCAAGGAATCACCTTTGGCCATTTGTTCAAAATTAACGAAAGATAAAATGGCCACCTTACTCACTACCAAGGTTACACTTTTAGCTTTTAAACTTATGAAAAAGACCATTTTATCCCATACTACAAAGTTTTCGGTATTTAGGCTATTTCTTATAAATTAATGTTCCCATGCTCATTTTTAGGATTTTAAAGCACCAAAAATTATGAAATATTATGAAATTGAGATCTAAAAAGCTTCATGAAAATTCAAACTCAGCAAAGCCAAATTATAAAAATACCCCTATAAAGGTATTTTGGTAATTTCACACTTCTCACAGTACTGCTGTGATTTCAGTGCACTAAAAATCATGAAATATTATGAAATTAAGATCTGAAAAGTTTCAAAATATCCCTATAAAGGTATTTTGATAATTTCACACTTTTCAGGGGACTATTGTGATTTTAAATACACCAAAAATCATGAAATGTTATAAAATTAAGATCTAAAAAGTTTCACGAATATCCAAGTTCAGGAAGATCAAATCACAAAATACCCTTTATGAGGGTATTTTGATAATTTGCCCTTTTTCGGGATACAATAAAAATTTTAACGTTTCAAAAAATCTCAAATTTAATTTTAAACTATATTGATTTTAATTAGGTTTTGAATTTTCATAATTGACCTTAGCTCTATCCATTTTGATCAAGTTTTATGCAATTTTGACTTTGTTCGATTTGATTTTACCTGAATTGACTTTTAATCTCCGAATAGGTCAATTTATGAGCTCTTTATAAGTCATCAATGGCCCTCATAATTGGTCTTGGTCTATGTTCGCATATGAGCCCCATGTCAATTATGTTGAAAAATGTTCAGGATAAAATTTGATGTCTAGACCGAGATTAATAAAAGTCTTACTTAACCTAAAGAAAGAATGGAATTTAAATTTAAAATTAAAAAAAAAAGATAGAATAGAAAAAGAGAAGAATCACCTTTCAATCTCGTAGGAGGGGTTAAGCAACTGAACTTTTAAGCTACTGTGTTAATTAAATTGGTTTTCAATGATCTATTTTCATGCTACAGAGGTTAAATGGTTTTTATAGTTGAATCAGCATTTGTCTCAGCGTTTTTTTAGCAACAAGCCCTAGCCAGATAGTATATAATAGGTTTTCTAAAACTTGATGCTAAGACTGGCCATTGGTTGTCTTGTATTTTCTTGGCTAGTCAACATTATAATATCTCACTTAGCTCCTAAACTGCATGCAGTTACCAGTCATATTCATGATAAAAACAATCTCTCTTTCTCTCTAGATCAATCAGTTGAAACTGAGTTGAATTATTACAATTATTAAATTATTTTAAGCAGTATTAAATTGGGGTCTTTCTTTTACATGTATATATATTTGTAATAATTTAAAATAAAATGTGGAAGACTATTTTGAAGGTCACTACCATCAGACTGAAGAAAACACAAAATAAGAACATGAGGGCTTACCATTAATGGGAAGCCGCCTGCGGAAGGACTTATAGGTCCATTTCAGCCTTCCATGCAGCATACACTCCACCCATTAATTGTAAACGTCAATTCCTTTTCCATTTCTTCATAATTAGAAATAAGTTCAATGAACTAATAATTATTACGATTTGCATACCACATAAGATTAAATTGTTATCATAAAAAAAATAAAATTTTTAAATTGTTAAAAAGGAAGTTAAAAGTATAATTTTAATCTTGATTTTAAGTTGAATTTTCAACTTTTATCATTAACAAAGGAGATAGCTAAAACGCCAATCTCATTTTCATCTCTCAGCACAACTGTTGATAGGATTTGACTCAGCATTTATCTTACCTAGTTCATCATCAACTAAACTCTTGGAGATGCTCTTCGTTTGGAAAAAAATTTTATAAGAAATTTTATAAGTAAAATTTATAAAACTTTTTATTAAAAATAAGTAAATCAAAATTAAAATAATAAATAATAAATTAAAATATTTCGTCACATAAATCAATAATGTAAAATTTTTAAAAAAATTAATAAATTATCTGCATGAACTCTTTAATCCCAATTATTACCCAAATAATGAATGCATTTACGAAACTAAACAGCAATAACAAATTACAAAAATCATTGTATTATCATTAAACCTAAAGAATTAAACTATAACTACAATTAATAAGAACAAGCATAGGAAAATTATAAGAATTTCATTGCGGGAAAACATTCTAAAAATGAAGTTGATTGTTCAAGCACATGGGCATCCCAAAATAGAAAATTTCTGGCCAAATAGAAAGTGCAAGGTTTCAATAATTATAAAATATTCTGCCCATGAAGGATCTACGTTGTAAAGTCTTCATTATATTGTAAGGACATCAACAAAGTCACATCAAGTCCTACATCACAATTTAGTTTTTTTAAAAAGAAAAAAAACAAACAAACTAATTGTTGAAATTCAAATTAGGATGCAGTTCATTATTGGAGATTTCTTTAAAATTTCAAATTAGAGTTCACTTTAATTGGCAAGTATTTTCAGGGTCTTTCTTTAGGATTACGTTAGTAACAATTATGTTTTCTCTAATTTCGGATATAGTTTTTACTGGGAACATGGAGCTGACTGAGGGCACACGCAATGGTGCATTAAGCAAGCTCTTATGATTAAAAAGCCTGAATATCATTAACTGAACTTAACGGATGTGATATTAAATTAATTTGGAAATTACCCTTCTTATCTTGAAAGTTTGAAAAACTATGCGTAAATTAATAGGCAGTTAAACAAAAAAGTTTTTAGCTTCTATCTTATTAACTACAATATTAATACGTGCTTTTGACTATCAATTCTTAAAAACTTCACCCTTAATTTTAAAAATTCAAGTGATGTTTATAGGTTTAATTAGTGCTTAAATTCAAAATTTAAGATGAAGTTTTTATCATAGGTCGATTAGGATAATTATTTTCTTTATCATTACTCTTAATATGTATTTAAATATAATATATGCTCTTCTGTAACATGCCATCAAAGATAGTAGCATTAATATGTATTTAAAATATTCTTTTGAAGACTTTTAATGCCAATTAACAAAGATTTTGTAAAACGTAATCTACAAATATTCATAAATAGCAAACAATTAATTGACTATTATTAAAATTATAGATAAATAGCTCAGCTCAAACAGAAAGAAAATAGAGAAAATTAAAAACTAAAGAGGAAGTAGAAATTACTAAAATTACATGCACATTAAAGAAAACCTAATGCATTACTTCAAGTACCTGTGAATAAACAAACACGTGAATTTCGCATCACATACTCAACAAAGTAAGTGGCAATGTAGCATGGTCAGGAATTTGTATAAGTGGCATTAATTTAAAATATTATTTTTTTTGTTTATATTTTTTTATTTGATATAACACTGCCAAAATTAAATAGAGAAAAATATCACACAATATAATATAAATTTTAAATAAATATATATTTTCTTACAATTTATCCATAATAAAAATTTATTTCAATGATTTCTAATTCTACATAAAACTTTTTTTTTAACTTTTCTATCGTACCAATTAAAATGTTAAAAAATAATATAAGTAGAAGGATAATAAAATATTTTTTTAATTTTTTTATAGTGAGATTAAATTTGTACTATCAAATAATTAATTATCTATGAAATAATTATTATATCAAGTACATCAAACCAATAATCATTTATAAATTAGATCAGACTCGTCATGAGAAAAATCACACTTAATTAGTGTGATGACAACAAAGTGATGAAGAAAGAATTTTAATAAGAAATAAACAAAAATTAAAATTAAAATAAAACTAAAAATGTTATTAATGAAAAGGTAAATCGAAATACATGTTAAAAATTTTTTCGAACTCAATTGTTAATGTTTTGAAATTTTCTTTTAAAAAATTATTAATTACTGCAACAAAGCAAAGCAACTTTGAGTAGTATTTCACAAACTCTATTATATTGGACATTGTTGCTTCCCTTAGAAAACTTTGGAATACTTTTCTTACGGAATTAACCATCAAGTTCCCTCGGTTTGAGAAAAAAAACTATGTAGTTCCCTGTGTAAATACTAAACTTAGCAATGATAAGGTAAATTTTATAAGTTGAGTATCTCAACCAATATAGAAAGCTTTATAATTTTGAGTATCTCAACCAAGAAAGCTCTACAGGTTAAGGTTTTTATCAAGGAAAGAAATTTTATAGGTTGAGTATCAACAAATAAAGAAAGCTTTATTTTATAGGTTAAGTTTTTTATCAAAGAAAGAAATTTTATAGGTTGAGTATCAACAAATAAAGAAAGCTTTATAGGTTAGGCTAAGTTAAATGTTAAATGTCAAAGTCTAAACTTTTAAAATCAGCAAGATATTGAACTTGAAAATTATAGCCTTTAAGAAATTTTCAGACTTGGATTAAGTTCTACAAGTTAGTAACCTTAAAAGGCTTGAACCATAAAAAAGTTTAGCCTTTGGCCAAAGTTCAAAGTGAAAGCAAACAGACATTCTTCCGTTTATTAGAAAGCATTTGTCAAGAAACACTAAGATATGTACTAGGTTATATAAGTCATGTTGAAAATGCATCTCAATACAATGTTAAAGCATCTTTAGATTGCATTGCTTAGGCACTAGAGTCCCCCTTATGATGTATAATGCTGAAAACTTTGAGTTCATTACAGAGAAAATGAAAAAAATTGTAAAAGCATTTAGGAAGTTTATGCACTATCTTTTAGAATTGAGATCGAAGTGGTGGAAAAGGCCTTACTTAGGTCTTTAGTGATACAAAAGTAATTTCACGTATTGAAAAGAGTAAAATTTCATTTATGACCTTAGTTTTTGGAAGCTACTATCAATTATCGTGGTGTGAAGCTTTCTTCACTAAAATTTCATTTCTGCTCTAAGTTGGTTAAAGAACCAAAGTGAACAAAATTTTATTGCCTGCTGTTTTCATGGTCTTTTACATGACACCTAGTCATTTTCCAAAACTTGCTGTGTATTTCTTTGAAAATTTCCAAACTCTGCTGGGTCAATTTGACTAGATTGCTTGAAAAAAATTTTATTTATCTGGTTTTCATGCTTTAATAATTTTTACTTGTACGAAATATTCACTATCCCACCTTGGGTGCTGTCTCTATTTGCTGATAGTTAACAAAATGATTGTTGAATACAACAGCATTACTTTTTTATGCTTTGCTGGGGCTATCAGGGTTCTTTGTTACATCCTATGATCGAAGAGTGCGTAATGATTTGGCTCAGCCTTGTCGAGAATTATGCCTCTGTTGTTGTCAGCTGAGGTATAACTGTACTTGTAAACTTGGATGGATGTTGTTGAATTATACTGTCAGTTTGATATTTTAGCAGTCGTCATTAGTTTTGCTAAAACTTTGTCAACTTCATGTTGTTGATATACTAAAGGAGAATGCTTAAATCACTTAAACAGGGAAACTGCTGCGATTTATCACCATCTACCTTAGCTTCTCTTTCTCTTCCCTCGACCCCTCTTCTGCCAAATTTTGTCTCATGATTGGTATAGTAGAGTTCATTTCATGTTTATCTCTATGGTTACACCTTATATGTCTATATATGCTTGTGTGCAAACCTGCAGCCAACACATGCACAAATATGTGAAAAGGAAGTGGCAATTTGCATCAAATTGTTCATGTCATGTTCAAAACTTTTTGCATGTCTTATACTGTGTTCCATCTCTTTAGTCAATTACCCAGTAATGTGCAATATGCAATTTACTTATTCATTGTGGAGGAAATGGTCGGTTTCCTTCAATCTGAAAGGAAAATGTAAGCTCAAACTGTCAATTTTCATATATTTGGAGGCATCAAATGATTTTTTTTAATCCTCCCCTCTTTCCCTCTTTTCTCTTTACTGACATGAAATGTGTCAATTATTTGTCCATTTATTCAAGACAAAGAGTAATATTAGCAATCCTTCCTAAGGTAGCAAATTGTTGTTCTTTAACACAAAAAAGCACTCCACTTTAACCCTTTCACTGTTTTTTTTTTTTTTTTTTACATTAACGTCCTCTACCTATGCTCAAATCAATATTTTATTTATTTATCCTCCTAGGGTTTACTGTGCTGCTGTATACATGTTTTCAAATTGGAGCATTAAAGATAGCTCAAACCGATGATGTCTTTGGATGTTCTGTCATGTAGCTATTACTGTATCTCTGATTAATCGGCACTCACCTTTTCCTTCTTCTCTTTGAGACTTGTCACATTATGCATCTTTGTTTTGCTTTCCTTTTCCCTTTTGGGCTTGTTATTTATTTATCATGTGCCATCTGCACATTTTAGAAGAGTCTGTCCTGAGTTGCACTTCAAGTTTGAAAATTATATTGGATTCATTTTTGCTCATTGTATTATTGGCCTAATTCTAAACCTTCCACTTCTCTTCCTCCTTCCCTTTCCAGTTCTCCTTTCATCAGTTAATCCTTGTGTTATTAGGGTGCCACTGTTATTGCTGCTGACACTGGACTGGGTTAATGGGGAAACAGAATATAACTTCAAGTGGTCTGAAAAAAGTTTTACTAGGATCTGATTTACTTTAGAGCAGGTTGCATTTGCTTCTTATTTATTTGAGATACTAGGCTATTGAAGTGGTGCTATTGATGGTGATTAAGTACATAAAATGTTTCTGGGAAATTGGAATATAATTTAAATGGTCAGAGAGATGTTTTTAGTATTTGATGGATACTGCGATCTGATTTATTTTAAAGCAGGTTGCATTTGCTTCTTATTTCTTTGATATACTACGATATTCAAGTGGTGCTAATGATGGGGATGAAGTGTATATAAATATATATGTATATATATGTAAATGTATCAGTAATTAATGTATGTGTGTAAATTATAAATTTCCTTATTTTCTAACTCTTGCAGAATGTGTGCAGACTGCCATTTACCTGGCACTCTTTGCATGTGGGACTGACTGTACTACCTGCTTTTAAAGATGTGCTAGTGCTGCCACTGAATGTGGTTGCCTAGGAGGTGCTGGTAAAGCAGGGCTGCATTATTATTCATAATGGCATTGATTGAGCTCGGACTATTTACTGTGATTGGGATATCTTACAGTGTATTAGTGGCTACAATGGTTGGACAAAGGATTTGGCAGCGGCTTTATCACATGCTTGCTAAAAGAATGCTGAGAAAAGTAAGTTGCATTGTTCGTGTAATTAATGCTGTATCATTAAGTACAGTTCTTTGCGTCATTAGGCCAACTAGGTCCAACTGAACTATTTGAGGAAGTTAATTTCTAGGTTCCAGTTTGTAGCTGAATAAGCCACCTCTATAAGAAGACAAGAAATGGAAAAGACCGAAACTTATTAACTGGTCCCCTTTTGTTTTAGGGTTACTATTTCTATTGACGTAATGGCTTCTATTATGGGATACGCAAAGGCTTCATTTAAGTCGTATTCTCGGGTTGACTGGAAATTTTGATGTTAAAAAATAAGTACGCTAAATGTGGCAAAAGAAGATACATTACATTTTTCTGTGCCTGGCAAGGATACTCATATTTAGGTCCTATTTCTACAGTATTGTTTCCAGTTCATGTGAAGCATGCCAACAGCGTTTAGAGGTCCACCTCGCTGGTTATTTATGTACTGTTCATTTTGTAAAACTAAGATGAAGTAGATTCTGAGAGCATGATGTTCTCCATTCAATTCTCAGCCTTTTTATTGGTTCATCTGTTAGTTATTTATAAATTAGCTCCCAAAATATCATTTGAATATGCTGCATCATTTTTTCTTTCATTATTTGGCTTAGGTTGTTTCTAAATAGCTATACAGTTTAACATAATTCAGTTTAGGAATACGTTATGGAGGATGTCGATAGTGAAATGACTGGATCTGACTGGTCTCCTCCTCTCCCACCTGAGCATATCCGGCAGCTGAAAACACTTGGCCGTCTGTGAGTTCAGAATTATATTTTTTTCATTGACAAAAACAAAATAATGCAAAGATGGAGTGGCTCCCTGATTTGGTAGGTCAGTCTTCACTATAGGCTTATGAATCAACTTACCCTACAAAAACGAGTTTTAATCAGTTATCAAGCAACATAATTTGCAAAGGTTGTCAATATCATTCAGTTAGAAGTATGTGAATGATAATATGTTAGAAAGTCTTTTTTTTTTTCGGTTTTCCATTATCCTGCAATGTTTACCGTTAGTTTCAATTTCCCAAGGAAACTGGAACATAGTAAGATAAGTAATAACTGACAACATATATTTCAAAGACATTCCATGCTAACGGTTTCCTGCCAAATATTAGTAACCTTGTAGAGATCCATTCTTCTTTTCCTGAGAGGGGTTCCTTATGTAACCTATTTCATCCAAATTAGGTGTGTGTTTGCTGGAGAATATGTACTCATTGTACATGTATTAATGAAGCTTGAATCTCCTGCTTTGTCTGTTTACTGATACCTTCTCACTTTTCATTTGTTGTTGTGTGTGTCCAATTTTTCACTCTCTTCCATACTTGTTATGATCATTATATACTAAACATGTTATCTTTTGCCTAAACAACGTCACCCTGCAGATTGTATGTGCTTTACATATAGATAAACCTGAAACCTAGGTATTTTTCCATGTCTAGAACAGCTAGGAGGAAAGTTTCGGGCACTAAAATGAGTAAGCAACTTATGATTTTTAAGCCAGTGTTTAGTATTTACTCTTATGAGTTAGGTTTAGGTTCGGTTGTTATTTTGCTACTTGTACACTGAGAGGGCAATTGAATTTGGGTTGGATCTCTTCAGAGTATGGATGCATCAGTTATGGATTCCTGACTTTTCAAGTTTAGTCGGATCGGATTTGGAGTAGTTTAGGCCCATTTTGGTGGCATTGCTCCTGAAAGCAATTGCAATTGTAGTTCCTATATGTTTTGGTGAATTGAGAACAAATATATCAAATGAGATTTATTTGCGCATAGCACATGGCTATGGGGGATATAGAATTGTTTTATTTTGAGTGTACATGTACCAGGATTTGGCTTTAGTTATTAAGAATTCCATGACAAGAACCCAAAATGCGAACTGTCCTGGTGAATCCCACGACATGTGGCCGAACTGCTGAAAGAAAGGAAATGACGATTCTAGTCTTGTCCCAAAAACTGTCAAAAATTACCAACCA
This sequence comes from Durio zibethinus, assembly GCF_047325235.1. Taxonomy (NCBI): domain Eukaryota; kingdom Viridiplantae; phylum Streptophyta; class Magnoliopsida; order Malvales; family Malvaceae; genus Durio; species Durio zibethinus. The sequence goes on from NC_143179.1 coordinate 18,718,862, forward strand.
TGTGGCTGACATGTGCAAACACGCTTCCAATCCATTTCACGACAAAATCAAGAACCTAAGGACAATTACATTGTAAAATTTAGTTTATGGGACGTTATCATTCTCATATTTTATCTTTAGATTTATTTCACTTTTGGATTTGGTCACGAATTAGGTTCAAAATGTTGATTAAGCTCAGCAGATTATTGAGAAACAAAAATTAAATCGTTTTATTTAACGAAATTTTTTTATTCGCCTAATTTGTCCTTCCCTAGAACAACACCATGACAAATGTTATATTAGGCCAGACTTAAGAGACCCAACAGAAAAACGATGCCTCAAAAAAAAAAAAAATTGTGACATGTCAGCTACTTGTTTTAGCTAAACTTTGTCCTGAATGGCATGCATCACATCTTAACAACTGTCGAAGTTCTTGATAGGCAGAGGTCTGAATGAGATCCATTCAGTTTACCTCTACTCTTTTTTCTTTGTCATTTTCTACCTCTTTTCTGTGGCTTATATTAATTTGAGTGTTGCAGAGTGTTCAGCATCTTAATTTCGACTTGTTCTGATTTCTTTTTTCTTTACTTTGAAAAATTTGACAAGCTCACCAACTCAACATACAATAAATTTTGCTGTCATCAAACCTAAAATTATATCAACAATCCTCTTCCCATTTAAAATATATCTCTTTCATTCTTTTTTTAGTTTTATAGTATTGGATGTGTTGATTATATGATTGTAACTTCTTATAAGCAATACATACAGTTTTGATCCTAATGTAACAAGGATTGCTTACCTTTTTTTAAGTCAAAAAATTAAAAAATAAAACTAAGAATGAGATTCATTTTGATATTACTTTTAAAAATATTCTAAACATTTGATCACATTCTGACTCAATGAATTTTTTTTGTGAACTTTTGTTTACAAATGGAATTTTTTTTAGTACAAGTGGAATTAATTTATGTAATGAATTACATATGCCATATATTTTATTTTACATGAAAAAGAACACTAAACCAACTTACTTGTCTAATTGTCTAAGGATCATAACTTTTCTCCAATTTTGAGCAATGAATTTCTCAAATTAATTGTTCATAAAGAAATGTACATGAAAGAACCAACAACTTTTTCTCCACATCATTTGTACTGCTACTTTTTAGTTTTTAATCTGTTCACAACGTAAATTTTACTGTTACATTTGCTTCGTAAGTAAAAAGTTTACAGTGCCCTTGGAGCATAAAGCATAAGTTTTGCTATCTTTATACTTTAAAAATAGATAAACAAATGATTAATTTGAGACAATTGCTAGTTGATTTAATTGAATATTTACCCTAATTCAAACTCAAAACATTGAAAATCTACCACTACTATACTTTTAATCGTTGTAAAAAGAAGCCTGCTTGCATGCTTCATAATTGTCAAACAAACATTGTACCTGTCATTGGATAGGAAACTGAAAGCTAAAATAAACCTATGAAAGGCAGAGCATGAACCTGGTGGGCTGAGGATGAGGGTCGAGGGAGGCTCCCGCTTTCATGTTTTTCAGGTTTTACTCCGACAGGCCCGGTTGTCGTTTTCCCTTTTAAAAATATAAAAAGTATCCTGAGCAATTCGAAGTCCATCGGATTTTAGAAACCGACAAAGCCACTAAGGCACTAAAGTACCCCCAAACCAAGGAACCTTGATTCCCACGTTGAGCATTTAAAACATATACTCAACACCACCTGTCAGCCTCATCCACGAGGTCTCTTCCTCCTATAAATACTTCGCTGATTGTCCATAGTTTCATCCAGATTTTCACAGAATATTTTTTTCAGGATTTTCGATCAGAGAGTTAGAGATGGCGGATATTGCAATGCTTGTTGCTGAGGAGTATGAAAGGAGGGTCAGGATTTCAAGAAGTAAAGTTGGGGGTGAGAAACAAGAGATTAACTTGGTTTCTTGTGTAGCAGTTTTGGGTCAGAAGGTGAGGAGTAAAATTGGGCAGGAAAGAATTGAGGTTGTCAAGTTGGCTTTAGAACCAAAAAGCGAGATTGGTGTTGCAGCTTTCAATGGAGCCTTCTCTGCTTGAAAATTTTTCTCTTCTTTCTTTCTTTCTTTCTTTCCAAAATCCTTGCTCCAATGGAGTTGTAGATTAAAAAAAAAAAAAAAAACCCATGTTATTGTGTCATTTTGATTTGTAAATTCTGGTCTTTGTTAAAAAGCAAATTTCTGCTTATGGTGATATGATCCTGGGTTCTAACTTGGATCCCAAATTCCCAATGTTCCTGCCTGTATTAAATGGCTTATCTACACTACCATTGACTAACAACTCTTAAAACCAACTTTTGACTACAACTCCAACTTGAAAATCCCTGCTACAGCTCAGCAGAACTGCCATTAACTAACTAACTTCAAAATCTGGAAACTGGAAAAAAAACAAACACACATCACAGGCAGAAACTTTTCTTCTTCCACCTCCCTTTCCTAACCCTTTCTTTCTTTCACAACCTGAAAATTTCAGATTTTAATCTCTCCAGATTCTATCTTACCCTTTCTCCAATTCCAATAAACTTTACTTTTCTACCTTCCTCCTCTATCTATTTTATCACTCCCCACAAAGCCATCAACAGCGCATTTGGCTCTAAAATATCAGCAAAAAAACTCCAAGTCCCAACCACTTCAACCTGTCAATGTTGAATCTTTTTTTTTTTGGTCATTGTTGTTCTCTCTGTTCTTTCATTTCTTTCTTTGCTCTTTATCCCTCTCTCTCACTTTCTTATGACTCGTGTTCAATGGCCATAGCCAAAGTTGCGCTAGACCCACACCCCACGACTCAATAAATTTTTGTTGGATTCAAAATGTTCCTTCAAAATTTGGTTATGAAAGTCAAATTTTAAATTGTTGAAATTTGGATTATGAAATTTTAAATGTGAAAGCTACAAAATTTTGGGCAGTTTGTATCAAAAGCCGAACATCGCAAAGCAACTTCTAAAAATTTTATCAAACAACTGAAATTTGTTTTTTCTAAACTAATTTTTCATTTAAAATATATTTTTTCGGAAGGTCATTCCGGGTTACCAAACGAATTTCATAGAAAAAAAAATGATACTGTGCCATTATCATGAATAAATAGTGGCTAAGCTTGAAATTATGATTTTTGTGTGGCACTTTTTTTAAAAATTTACTATAAAAATTTTTTTGAGTATGGTCAATAATAATATTATCTCTTAAAAAAATAGGAATCTCTTAGTAAAAGATTAAAAAAAAACAACAATGAAAACAAAATAAGGATAAATAAGCAATTGAATACACAAAAAAGCATCAAATGTTTTTATCTTAAAATCATATATCCAATCTAATACCTAATAATTAATATAAATATATAAAAGATAAAAGTTTTATCTCTTTTTGAAATTTAAATTAGTGCTTTTTATATTTCTTTAACTATTATATTAGCTTTCTTTTTTTAATATTTTTTTGTTGATGATTAGTTTAAAGATAATTGGGAATATATGGGGAAAGTCTTTCACCGTGTCACTATAATAAAAGTTGATTTCACTTTTGGTTGGTACTATATGTCATGTAAGAAACTATAAGAAATTGATAGAAAATTTCATTATTATTCCTGCTAGGTTAATGCTCCTAATCCAACTCCAAGGTAATTTGTATTTATATTTTTTATATTTGATACATAAAAAATTTATTATTCCATGATGATAATAAAAGTATTTTAAATTATTATATTATATTATAATTGTATAATGTTGTATTTTTTTTAGGTACAAGTTGAATATTGAGGCATATGATAATTCTGAAAAGGGCAATATTCGTATAGTTCAATACAAAAGCTAAGAATTTAAGTAATAGAGATATTGATGATCTTTATGAAATATTTGCTAAGATATTGAGTTAAAAATTATTTTAATATTATTTAATATTAAAACTAATCGAATGATATATTTTAATATTATTTAATATATATTTATACTTATGATTTAGGAAAATAGAGATTGTAAAATCCAGGAATGATTATGATTCTAAATTTAAATGTCAAAAGAGATAAGCATAAACTTATTATAATGATTATATTTGTTATAAAGTTATATAGTCTAGATTATAACTTAACTGTTGTCAAATCATAGATTGCAGTTTTATCTATTTCTTCACCTCTATCTATGAAATCTATTAGCTAATAAAGTAAAATAACACCTACTTCAAAGATAACAAGAAATACTTGAGAAAGAATTTCTGTATCTTTGCTTCAACAATAACTTATGAAAAAATCTCCCATGAAAAAGGTTTGTATGTTAGATTGATTTTAAAGATGAAATTTTTAATTTCTTGAAATCGAAAATATTATTGTTTTTTGTTTAGAGATTATTTGGCTTTAATAAATTATAGTTTGAGTTTTCTTTAGAACTGATGATAATTGCATAAATATATTCAATATGTAATTAATTTATTTTATTATATTGAAATATATAAACTTAAATAAAAATAATTATAGAAGTTATGAGTTGTTCATAAACTCCATAGCTTATATTATCATTTTAAATCATTTATATTTATATAAGATTTATTGATATATGAATATATTTTTGTGCATCATACGAATTTAAAACTAGTTAAAAATAAGTTTAATGGACTAATAATTATTACAATTCGCATACTACAAAAGATTAAATTGTTATTGTAAAGGAAATAAAATTTTTAAATTGTTAAAAAGGAAGTTAAAAGTAGAATTTTAACCTTGATTTTAAATTGAATTGTCAACTTTTATATTTAACAAAGGAGGTAGGCTGAAATGCCAATCTCATTTCCATCTCTTAACATAGTTGTTGATAGGATTTGACCGAGTACGTATCTTGCCTATTTCATTGTCAACTTAATTTTTGGAGATGTTCTTCCTTTTGACAAAAAAAAATTTATAATAAATTTTATAAGTGAAATATATAAGTTTTTTATTAAAAAGCCAAAGATTGCTAAAAAGTTTCATTATTAGCATTGAAAAAGGTCAAGGTCAAAAGTAAAGAAATTAAAAATCATGAAATTTGCATTTATTGTCTGTGTTTGTGCTGAAATGGGCGAAAAGCCATCCCATTTCACTCGTTTTCTTTGCTAGCTTTGTAGTGTAGGTATAGTTTATGGCAAAGTCACCGCAAAGGTTGTTTTCAATGCACATGATTTTGTTTGTTCCGAATATGTTATCCATGTCTTTTTTTTCCATTCACTTCAAATATTTAGCCAGAAATCAATTAATAGACTATCTTCATATTACTTCCCATACACCAAAAAAAAAAAAAAAGAAAAAGCTTCTAAATTTATAAAAGCATGACAGCGCTTGAAAATGCTACCAAAAAAGTTACCAAATCTTTATTTTTTTTGTAGTGCAACGACCTATCATATTTTATCTTTTTTATTACATTTATGTTCATATTTGCCCTTCATCAACAATACGAAGAGAAATTCGAGCATTCGGTTTCAGCTTTTATCTTTAATTAAGGTAATTTTGAATTCAATTCTCCAAATAGAATATATTTAAATTTTATTTTTTAAAAAAATTACTTTGATCTAATTAAATTTTATATCAGCTTCATATTAATAAAGCAAGGAGAAATTCAACCATTAGGTTTTAGTTTTTTTCCTTTATTATGGTAATTTCAAATTCAATTCTCCAAATAGAATATATTTAAAAATTATTTTTAAATAAAATTACTTTAATCTAATTAAATTTTGTATAAGCTTCATATCAACATCTTTCGTTAAATGACGTAAAAGTAATTTCCATTCTTTTTCTTCCCTGTAGCTAAAACGCAACAAACTTATGGCAAATCTTATTGCATCAGATTCAAAGCAATTTCTTGTCCTTTCTTTTTTTTTTTTTAGCAAAATATATTTTTATTCTCAAAATCTTAAAACATATTTACTTAAATTCATATTCCTTCAAAAGTCAAATTTTACACAATAATCAAATTCACTACAGCACATTTAAAGTCACAGTTCACTTCTTTGTAAGTTTCATTATTATCATTTTTATCAAGTAAATAGAAAAAAAGGCAACCCTTTTTTTTTCCTTTTTTTTTCTTAATTTTCCTTTCTTCTATAATTTGGACTGTGAAAATAGAATTTTGTTGGGACTTTGCCCATTTTAAGATGAACTAAGGTAGAAAATTTTTTTTGGGTTTTTCAATTTTGTTCTTGATCATCGTTTGATATGTTCTTAACATATTCTTTATTTTCTGTTGAGTTGCCTAGCAAATCTGATAGAATTAAAGTAGGATATCCGCTTTGTATTGCAGCTGGCTTTACCAACATGTTTCCTGCTCGGAGGTGTGGGTCCCTTAACTCCCCATTACACCCAAAGAAACAATGGAACTAGAGAAGTCGCGGAGTTGCAGTCCTGAAGTCAGTGAACGAAAACAACGCCCTTTTCTTCTTTCCATCCTATTCTCATATTGTTTTCGCCAACTTCGAGAGGGACATGGAATCCAACTAGATTAAAATACCTTTATTTAAGTATAAAATTTAAATCAGAATAAAGATTTTACACTATTTTAGTTAAAGAATAAACTCCAATAGATTTGGGTTCAAAAATATGGGATTTTTTTCTAAATTAAAGTATTTTTAAATTTTTAGTTCCTAAAATAGATTGATTCTAATCTTATTTCTCAAATTAAGGTATTTAAGCTAAGTCAAATTCATGATTGAAACAATCTTAAAAAATTATTTTAAAAATAATATCAAATTAAAAAATAGTTAAAATATCATTATTTTAATATGTTTAAATATATTTTGGATTAAAATTAAATTTAAAAATATTTTCCTTCTACATATTTTAGAGTTTTTCCCTAAACTAAACTAAAGTACTTTGCAATCTTATTTCTTTAATTGGAATATTATTAAATTTTATTTTAAAAATTAGGTAATATTATCCCATTCTTCCATTTTTCAACTCATTAAAACTTTGATAAATCTATGATTATATATATATATGTATGTTATCTCTTTTTTTTTTTTCCAACTAAGTGGAAATTACTTAAAAAAAAGAAATTTAATACAACATGATTTCTGAAATAACAATTCCCTCCACTTAAAATTATCTAATTTCTGAAATGATCAACTCACAAATATAGAATCAATGCCTCGTGATGCTACCAGCTTTTGAAAATTGACGACCATGATACCAGCTTTTGAAAATTGCTACCATGCTACCAGCTTGTGAAATATTTTTCATGATGCCAAAACCTAAGGAGATTCAGAAGTTTCTTCAATCATAAATTGCTAGTCAACGTATCCATCACTGCAGTTTTTTATAATGATTTCAGGGTTTCCAACTCTAAGCAAAATCCAGACTTGTAAAATATGCAATATCCAAGCAACTCTATAGAACAAACTTCAGTCATGAATAGGCTCAATCAACACAATTTAAATTAATAAAACCTGCTTATTCATGGGTAGTCCTTCAAAAAAATTAAAAAGAATCTTCTTGATATTTTGACAGAAATCCAATCTTAAAAAAAAAAGTTGTTCAGTTCTCTCATCTTTAACGAAGCAAGATCATTTACAATATACATGTTGTGATTAACATGTGAACACATGATTGTGAAATATATCAGTTGCGGATCCATTTTTAGTGGGAGGATGTCCATAGACACTTCATAAAATTGAAAAATAATAAAATTTAAAGAAAAAATTTTCACTAAACACTTCGAAACTTTTCTTTGAATACTTCCAAAGATGGGAAAAAAAGATAGAAAATTTTTTTTTTCCTAAAACACCATAAAATTGATAAATTTATTAATAATTATTTTATATATTATAAATAGACACTTTTAGAAAAATTATGGATCCGCCATTAAAACCTACATTCTCACATTAGAAATTTGTGCCACATAAATTCACATGGCAACATCCTAAGTAAATCTATTTAAGGGTCAAGCTATACGCCCAAATCCAAAAACTCATTCAATTTTTTAGAGGGTTTGAACAAAAAATAAAAACTCTTTAAACAAGTTTAAATATAATTTTTAAATCCATTTAAATTCTAAATCAGGCCTTGGACAAAAAAATTTTAAGCCCAAGCCCACTCGATCCAACCGTAATTTACATATACATAAATTTTTTATTTTTATATAAATGTGAATTATATATTAATTCACGTATTTATAAAATTTAAAAATAAAAATTATATATATTTTTTATTAAACTTAATTTTTACTTTTATATAATTTTTATTTTAATTTATATATATTAATTAAATATAGTCTCATTAAATTTAATTGAACTATATATTTTTAATATTTTATTATATAAATTAAGTTTAATGGGTGCGTTCAAAATTTTTTTTTTTTAATTTGAATTAGGCTTGAAAAAATTTTAAAGCCTAAAATTTCAAATTGGGTCAGACTTGAACAAATATATTATATATTAAAATCAAATATGAACTCAGCCTAAACCCAATTCGACCCAACTCATTAATACCTCTAATCGTAAAACTGAACAAAAAAAAAAACTAACTAATGCCGAATAACCCAATTCTACAAAGTTTCATGATTTTGAAGCGGTAAGAGTGAATTAGATTCAAGAATTCAATTTAACTAGCTTGTAACATGCACGATGCATAGTTAATTTTTTATTTTATAAACATACAAATATAACTAAATGATCATTATATAATAATATATAATATTTTATATAGGTGTAAAATCAATTGGTTTGATGTAGTTTTATAGCTTTAAGTATGATTAATATTTTAACAACCCAACCATTGAAACTTTTCAAACCAATGTACATGTACTTATCATGCACATAAAGTTTTAAGTCAATCAAATATCTTTATCATACAAATTGAGATATATATTTTTATTACAAAACAAATAGTTAAACATTTTTAATTAACTCAAAATTTCATAATGCATGATTTACATGAATACTTTAATAAAGCATGACATCCAACAATTTGATTAATCAAATATAAATGGTATAAGAAGTATGAAAAAGAGTAAAACTAAATTAATTTTGTGGATCTCTCCCACATATATATATAATAAACTTTTTATTTAAAAAAAACTTTAAATATTCAATTAAAAATGCTTTTAAATAAAAATAACAAATTTGTCTAGATAAAATTTTGGATAGACTCAAATTTGTTTCATTTTTTAATGTCTTCATGTTTTGGAAAAATATCAATATAACTTTTCATGTTTATTTTGATCAATTAAAGACAGGTTCATTTTATTTAAATAATCTATAATTTTTTATCTTAAAATAATAATTAAAAAAAAAACTCCATCCTCATCTATATACTTTTTGGTGAAATTTAAAATATATCTTGTTACATATGATCTACATCAAATGTTAAAGTTTTTACATATGAAAATCTAATCTTATCTTTTGATCTCTTTTTATAAGAAAGAATTTATCAAATAAAATTTACATTTATCATTTTATATACATTTATAACTCCTAATCACATATTAATACACATATATATATATATAGAAGTAAAACAATAGTAAAACCCTATACCATGTGCAAGTTAATTTATATGCCGTCTCCTTGTATCCCAATTTTTATTGCATCATTGACTACTAAAGAATTAAAAGAAAAATCAAGCATATTCAATATAATGTGCTTGTTATTAGGCATGAGTTCATAATCAAATTTTAAAGTGATAACAATAATTAATAATTTAAGTCTTTTTCTTTGTTATGGTTAATAAATGTATAGTAATATATGTATTGTTATAATATATAAATCTATAGATTTATCATTAGATACAATTTAATGAGTCACCACTAATCTTTTTCTATTTAAGTGTAATTGACTACCTAACTATATGCTTCAAATGTTCAATAGCTATTCTAGAAACCGAATGCTCCAAATGTTCATTATTTGTTGGCCTGAAATCAAACATCTTAGCTATAAGCTTCAAATGCTCAATAGCTATTCTAGAAGCCATTTCATAACCCTCTGCAATCTGGATGGGATGAATCCCACGTTCTAATAGCCACTCTGCCTGCTCTAAAAGTATCCAGCCATGACAACAACACCAATCGTCCCATCACCAATTTCATAATCTGGACTTCGGGATAGTTCAACCATCAATTTGGCAATTTGATTGTCAACATCGATTTGCTCCAATATCATCGCTCCATCATTTGCTGACAACATCCAAAAAACAAGTCAGGAAACTTTGAACACGATCTAGTGTATGATTTCACTAACAAATCAAATACAAAAATATAAATTTCAAGATGCTTTTTCCTCAAACATTAAGTCAGCAAAATTTTAACTAAACCAAAGTTTCTAATTGAAGACTATTAAGTTTAATAAAGAAACTATAAATCCTGAAATTACCAATAAAACCTACATTTATCTTCACAAATAGCTTATTCTAACTAACTTCTTCTTTCGAAGCTCCAAGCCAAATAGAACATTAATCAAAAATAATTTTTTTAAAGCCTAATTGAGTAACCAGGAACTTAATGATCAAGCAAAAATTAGAAAAAAAAAAAAAACTAAACTAAACAAAAGAGTTGGAAATGAGTTAACTGATGGTAACATCGCCGTTGGAGCTTTGGAAAATTATCTACGCATAATCTTAAGTTGTTAAAAGAATACAAACCAAAAAGATAACAGAAAATTAGTAGAATATAACCAATGTGTTGTTAAGCTTTGAAAGATTGATACTTCTAACCCTAGATTTTTTAAAATGAGAAAGAGAAAAAGGCATTTAAAGGCGAAATCAAGAATTTTTCTCATTAGAGTAATGGCAATGATGGAATTGATTTGAGCTGCTATGGTGAGTAGCTGATTTAGGCAAACAATCATCAAAACTTTAAAAAATAAAGAAAAAAAAAAGCAAATAAGCTTCGACAGATTAACCAAACATACCTGAAAAGAAGATTTACGGCAAGAAATAATTGAAATTGGAGAGGTCACTGGCACATGAAGCAGATGCAGGAGCTGAATAAAAAGCGATGGTGGCACAAATAGAAGAAACAAAGGCGAAAAATTCTAGGGTGGAGACACCAAATTTGCAAATTGAGTAGTGTTCATTGATTTTTCTTTTTTTTTTAAACAATTTGTTTTTTGGATTTTTTTTTTTTTGCTTTTTAAAAGAATGGCTCCTAGTATTTTTATGGCTTTGCCTTTTTAGTGGAAAAAATAAAGATTATCAACAGTGAGGGTGACAGCTATTATTAAATGTTTAGACGATACTTTTCGTTTTTGATTTTTTTTTAAGTCAAGATTATTTTTTAATAATAAAATTATTTTTGTTTATTATTCTTATAAAAGGTAAAAAAAATTAATCAAATGAATATCATTTAAGTACAACTAATAAAAATTATTCACTAAATATTATTTTGATTCTTAATTTTTATTAAAATGAAAAATAATTTCTCACTATTTTTTTTACAAAATAAAAATAAAAGAGTTATAAAATAAACCCTTTTCCTGAAGATGCTCTGCAGTCTAGCCGTGGGCTTGAGGCTGATTTCATTTACTTTGCTTAGAAAGTTATGAAAATATTACGTAGATAAATTCACATTTGTCCGTCATAAACAATACGAGAGTTCACTAAAAAAAAATATGATGAGAAGTTCTAACATTAGGTTTGGGTTCAAAAATAAAGAAAAGATTTTTTTTCATGTTTCAAAATTATTGAATTTAAAGTTTATAAATGTATTAAACCTATTTAAGAGTTGGGCTATTCTTCTAAGTCCATAGGTTTATTTAAATTTTGAGAGAGTTTGAATAAAAAATTAAAACTTGTTAAATAGATTTAGGAACAATTTTAAGTCTGTTTAAATTTTAAACTGAACTTTAGACAAAAAATTTAAAACTTGAACTTAGTTCGACCTAGTCCAAATTTATATATATACATTTTTTATTTTTATGTATATGTGAATTCTATATAAATTAATTCATATATATATAAATTAAAATAAAATTTATATATATTTTATTAATTTTAACTTTTATATAATTTTTATTTTTAATTTATATAAATATGTGAATTGAATATAATTCTATTAAACTTAATTTAAGCATATTTTTTAATTTTTTATTATAAAATCGAGTTTAATGGGATTTTTTTTTTAATTTAGATTAGGCTTCGAAAAATTTTAAAGCCCAAAATTTTGAGCAAAATTGAGCTTGACAAACATATAAGCTATATGATTAATATTTGTTTAAATTATTTTTATTTTTAATTTATTTTAATTTATTTTTATAATTTAAAATTATTAAATTTCAATCGAATGAATTGTTTGCCTTTGGATAGAACAATGTCTAATTCAACTTGTACACACACTCATCACTTATTTATAGGCTTGACATCAAGATCTATCTATCTCAGCAGTCTCAAGATCAAGATCTTCTTCACTTAATTGTATCTCAAAGCACTCAAGATCAGGATGATCTCTTCTTAATTGTGTCTCAACATTCTCGATATCAGGATCATCTCTTCTTGATTGTACCTGAACAGTCTGGATTGCAAGATCATCTCTTCTCGACTGTGTCTCATCACTCTTCCCCCATAACATGGCATATGTTCCAATAATAATTAGTAATCCACCTATAACGCAGTTAATTTTGAACAAAAAAACACCCCAAAATTAGTGGAATATATGATAATGTTATTTGATCAAAAAAGTTGAAAGAAAGTTATTAGATACCTCCCTAGGTGAATCTCCTCGTGTAGTAAAGTAGGGCTCATGAGTGCTGTAAAGATGAGGGCTAAAGGAGAAGTCGCGGAGACAAAAACCGGTCCTTGTTGTCGTGCGCACCATGTTGCAAGCATTACTGACAATCCAGATGCAAGGACGCCCTATCCATTTTATTAAATGAAAGAATAAATTTAGCGGTAAAAAAATATCATTTAGTTTTAACTTCTAAAACTTGTTTGTAAACTAAAGCTTAGTATTTCTATCTCTTTTTGTTTTCTCCTCCTAACCCTATCACTGTAACTAAAAGTTTTTTCTTATTTCAAATATAAGATATAAAAGCATATTAAGAAATGTAATAGATAATTTTATATATCTACAAAATTAAGAAAAAAAAAAACAAAAATAAAATTAGTAAGTAATTACCGAGTAAGTTACGGCGCTAGCATCCTGCGCCAAGCACCAAGCAGACCAATCCCTCTCTATAGAGATAGCATATATAGTGGAGAGTACAGTGCTACTACTACACATAAACAATAAAGAAGAGAAAACTGGGTAGGAGTATGTCCTGCTCATCATCGTCTTGTTAAAACGAAGGAAAAAAACTAATTGTTAATAATTTATATTTTATTTTAATATAGTTTATATTAAAATTCAAATATATGCATACCAATATGGTAAGAAAGATCCCAAAACAAACACAACTGCTGAAAGCTAACATGATCCCATATACTGGCCTTTCCACTTGGGTTAAAGCTGCTATCCCATGATGCTGTAATAAATCCACAGAAGTGGACCATAGATGGATGTTTGGTCCACTGTAGAAGCTAATAATCATGGCACCTGTGATGCTAATGCCGGTGCCAGCCAACTTAAACTTACCAGGCCAAGTGGCTAAAGTGAAAGTCTCCATCCTAAGAAAACAAGTAAATATCCTTAGATCCAAACTTTGTTTTTTTTTTTTTTTTCAAAATTTCCAATACCTGAAAACGATTGCCAGCATGTAAGTGACGGCAAGAGATAGATTTGAAATTGCTGCCAAGTATGTCACAGAAGCAAAAGCAAAGCTGGCTGCAAATATATTCTGCCCTAGTGCTCCCCTTGATTCCACGAAACAAAATTTAAATTAATCAATAGATAATTAAGTTTTAAATAGAAAATTAAATTTTAAAAAATAAAGTGCATACTCAAAAACTCCAGCTAAGATGCCTAAACCAGCTATCCTCCATGTCAATGCGGGCCTTGTACTCCTGCAAAAAATTTTTTTTTTTTAAATTCATACGAAATTATGAATCAATATATTATTTATTTCACATTTAAAAAACATATAAATTTAGTTTTTAAAAACGTACCTGTCGACTATCAATGCAAAGGGAAGTATACATATTGTGGCGACGATGAATTGATACACCACTAAAATTCGTAAACTAAAACCGACGTTATAAGACACCTTGTATAAGATATTAACCCCAGCGACAATGACTTGTGTTAACATCATGCCAAGAATCTAGAAAAACAACCTTGTGTTCATGGTGCTGGAACTAATCATAACAACGTTAGTCTTAAATTGTAAAAAATAATATATTATATTTTTTAGAATCATGCAGTAGACATCATACCCGGGAAAGCTATTATATTTTTAGAAAAATATCATCACCTAAACATTATTAGAGAATCACTACTAAGATTTCTCTAAAATATCATTATTAAAAAATTTTATTCATATCTTTATTATATGCATAAACAATGTATCAACCATGAATTTAAACATGAGATATTAAATTAAAATAAGAATGAGAATCTAAACAACAAAAGAATTAACAATACATAAAATTAAACTTATAATTGAATTTAAACAATCATAAATAAATTATAAAATATAATTAAAATCAAACACACATAAAAATAAATAAACTTTATTAAAAACATATTTTATATTTTATATTTTATATTTTAAAAATTTACTTATCACAATATTCTAAATCAAGAAAGTTACTACTTTATTTTTATTATTATATTCATATCAAGATTAAAAGAAATATATGAGATCCATTACTATCGTCCCACGTCATCCCTTTTTACTGCCTAAATGGTGTTAGTATTCCATTTTAAACCAATCCATTAAAAATGCAAAGAAGAAATAAAGAAAGCCACAATGGTCCCCTCGCCATGGCCTTTGTTTCTTCTTCATATGTGGCTTTCTTTTTTTGACACTATTTCTTCATAATGAAAGAACACAAGCAACCTACATGCAGCAAGCAACGCCTCATACAATGACTACAAACCAAGAAGAGAAAACAGTGACACCATCAAGGTCTCCCAAGTACACCCATTACCACCCTGCCGTCCTTGAGACACTACCTACATATGACATCTTTTCTATTTCATTTAAAAAAAAAAAAAACCACTCAATATGAAACAGTGAAGAGACACTCAGCTTTGATAACAAGGACAACAAGAACCGAAACTAGATGGCACAAACTAGTAAAACAAATCAAAATGGCGTAAGCTTTCCTACAAGTAGATGCATGGAAAATAAACCATAAGCAAGGGACATGTTGAAACTTTAAGTCTCTTTAAACACATAAGGCAGCAAACATATGAATGATGGAGCTTTAAGACATGCAGCTTGAAACTTCATGGCTTGTACCAGAACCCACACGTGAAACTAAGAGCTGGAAAAGAAAGAAAAATTCAAAGTTTTAGACATTTCTTCACCCTCTAACAACTTACCTCCTCACTTTAGAAACCACTTTCGGTTAAAGCCTTCTTTCCACGTCAAAATGGGATGGACTGTATACATAAAAACATCCAAACCGTGACTGCTTATGGAAGCTAAGCAGCACGGTTTGGCAGCAGCTTTCCAGGTCTCTCTTTTTTCTTTTTTTCTTTTTTTCTTTTCAACTCATACTAACTAAAGGATGACCATGAAAGATGGAAGAGAAAAGGATTTGGCAAGACTTTATGGGATGAAGCCGATTGCTGCAGCTGCCATTGGAAGAGACAGGGAGCATTCGGCCAAACCAAAAAATCAGAGCTTCATCTCTTTTGCAAGAACAAAATAAAACAGAAACATAAATCAAACACAAACTTTATCAACAAATAGCAAACACAAAACATACAAGGAACACATGAAAAAAACTTTGTAGAGCAGATTATGGGGAGTGCAAGATGGCATGAAAATAAAGAATAGAAGTACCAAATAAGCGCCCTTAAATGGCTGCTCACCTTTGCAACCTTACTATTTTCTCTTGGTTTCTCTCCCTTCTTTTTTTCGCTCCTTTTTTTTTTTTCAGAAGCTTCCTACCCCCCTTTTTTTTATAGCTCTCTCCTCCTCTCTTGCCCTGCTCCAGCAACTTCCACCTCTCTTTTTGTTCGGCAGACCCAAGGAATGCCAAATTTTCATCTTACTCAATGAGGGCCCTTGGATGAGATTTCATCCAAGGGCCACAATTCCGCCTGTTCTTATTTCCAAGGGGCCACCTTTGGCCCTTGGATTAAAAGCATTAAAGAATCCAACAGCTCAGACTACCCACAGCAAAGGTTGAATCTTTATGCCCCTCCAACCCATGGAAAAGACTATTTTGCCCCTTAATGCAAAATTTTGAAATTTGTAGTTATTTTCTTAGAAATCAAGGTTCCCTGGCCATTTTTGGGATTTTAAAACATAAAAATAAAAAAATATTATAAGATTATGATCTGAAAAGTTTCGTGAAATTCTGAGCTTGAAAATATCAAATTACGAAAATACCCCTATAAGGGTATTTTGATAATTTCACACTTCTTTGGGTACTGATATGATTTCAAATGCATCAAAAATCATGAAATATTATAGAACTAGGATCTAGAAAGTTTCATGAAATTTTGATCTCGGAAAGACCAAATAATGAATATACTCTTATAAGGGCATTTTGTTAATTTCACACTTATTGAGGTATTGCTCTGATTTTAAATGCATAAAAAATCATGAAATATTATAGGATTAAGGTCTGGAAGGTTTCACGAAAATTCAAGCTCAGAAAGATCAAATTACGAAAATATCCCTTATAAGGGTATTTTGGTAATTTAGCTTTTTTGGGATACAATAAAAATTTTGATGTTTTGAAAAAAATTTCAAATTCAATTTAATAACACCCTGATTTCAATGAGATTTTAAAATTTTATAATTAATCTGAACAAAATCCGATGTCTACAAGCGTTAAGCAACTATGCTTTTAAGCTACTTTGTTGATTAAATTGGTTTTCAATGATCTATTTTCATGCTGCAGATGTTAAATGGTTTTTAGGTCTTTCTTAGGATTACGTTAGTAACAATTATGTTTTCTCTAATTTTGGATATCATTTTTAACTTAGAATATGGTGTTGGTTGAGGGCACACGCAATGGTGCATTAAGCTAGCTCTTATGATTAAAAAGCCTAAATATCATTAACTGAGCTTAAGGGATGTGATATAAGATTAATTTGCAAATTACCCTTCTTGTCTTGAAAGTTTGAAAAACTAAGTGTAAATTAATAGGCAGTTAAACAAAAAAGATTTCAGCTTCAATCTTATTAATTACAAAAAATTCACCCTTAATTTTAAAAATTCAAGTGATGTTTATAGGTTTAATTAGTGCTTAAATTCAGAATTTAAGATGAAGTTTTTATCATAGGTCGATTAGGATAATTAATTTCTTTATCATTACTATTAATATGCATTAAAATAAAAGATATGCTCTTCTGTAACGTGCCATCAAAGATAGTAGCATTAATATGTATTAAAATATTCTTTTTAAGATTTTTGATCCCAATTAACAAAGATTTTGTAAAACGTAATCTACAAATATTCATAAATAGCAAACAATTAATTGTCTACTATTAAAAATATAAATAAATAGCTCAGCTCAAACAGAAAGAAAATAGAGAAAATTAAAAACTAAAGAGGAAGTAGAAATTACTAAAATTACATGCACATTAAAGAAAACCCAATGCATTACCTTAAGTACCTGTGAATAAATGAACACGTGAATTTCGCATCACATACTCAACAAAGTAAGTGTCAATGTGGCATGGTCAGGAATTTGTATAAGTGGCATTAATATTAAAATATTATTTTTTTGTTTATATTTTTTTATTTGATATAACATTGACAAAATTAAATAGAGAAAAATATCACACAATATAATATAAATTTTAAATAAATATATATTTTCTTACAATTTATCCATAATAAAAATTTATTTCAATGATTTCTGATTCTACATAAAACTTTTTTTGTAACTTTTCTATCGTGCCGATTAAAATGTAAAAAAATAATACAAGTAGAAGGATAATAAAATATATTTTTTAATTTTTTTATAGTGAGATTAAATTTGTACTATCAAATAATTAATTATCTATGAAATAATTATTACATCAAGCACATCAAACCAATAATCATTTATAAATTAGATCAGACTCGTCATGAGAAAAACCACACTTAATTAGTGTGATGACAACAAAGTGATGAAGAAAGAATTTTAATAAGAAATAAACAAAAAAATTAAAATTAAAATAAAACTATAAATGTTATTAATGAAAAGGTAAATTGAAATATATGTTAAAAATTTTTTTCGAACTCAATTGTTAATGTTTTGAAAATTTCTTTTAAAAAATTATTAATTACTGCGACAAAGCAAAGCAACTTGAGTAATGTTTCACAAACTCTATTATATTGGACATTGTTGCTTCCCTTAGAAAACTTTGGAATGCTTTTGTTACGGAATTAACCATCGAGTTCCCTCGGTTTGAGAAAAAAAATTATGTAGTTCCCTATGTGTAAATACTAAACTTAGCAATGATAAGGTAAGCTTTATCGATTGAGTTTTTCAACCATCGAAAGAAGTTTTATAGGTTGGGTATCTCAACCAATATAGAAAGCTTTATAATTTTGAGTATCTCAATCAAGAAAGCTCTACAGGTTAAGTTTTTCATCAAGGAAAGAAGTTTTATAGGTTAAGTATCAACCAATAAAGAAAGCTTTATAGGTTGGACTAAGTTAAATGTTAAATGTGAAAGTCTAAGCATTTTGAATTAGCAAGTTATTGAACTTGAAAATTTTAGCCTTTAAGAAATTTTCAGACTTCGATTAGGTTCTACAAGTTAGTAAGCTTAAAAGGCTTGAACCATATAAAATGTTTAGCCTTTGGCGAAAGTTGAAAGTGAAAGCAAATAGACATTCTTCCATTTATTAGAAAGCATTTGTCAAGAAAGGCTAAGATATCTACTAGTTTATATAAGTCATGTTGAAAATGAATCTTAACACAATGTTAAAGCATCTGTAGATTGCATTACTGAGGCACTAGAGTCCCCTTTGTGATGTATAATGCTGAAAACTTTGAGTTCACTGCAGAGAAAATGAAAAAAAAAATTGTAAAAGCATTTAGGAAGTTTATGCAATATCTTTTAGAATTTAGCTCAAAGTGGTGGAAAAGGCCTTAGTTAGGTCTTTAGTGATAAAAAAAGTAATTTCATATATATAAAAGACTAAAAATTTCATTTATGACCTTACTTTTTGGAAGCTACTATCAGTTATCGTGGTGTGAAGCTTTCTTCACTAAAATTTCTTTTCTGCTCTAAGTTGGTTAAAGAACCAAAGTGAACAAAATTTTATTGCCTGTTGTTTTCATGGTCTTTTACATGACACCTAGTCATTTTCCAAAACGTGTTGTGTATTTCTTTCTTTGAAATTTTCCAAACACTGCTGGGTCAATTTGACTAGATTGCTTGAAGAAAATTTGTATTTATCCGGTTTTCATGCTTTAATAATTTTTACTTGTATGAAATATTCACTATCCCAGCTTGGGTGCTGTCTCTATTGCTGTTAGTTAACAAAATGATTGTTGAATACAGGAGCATTACTTTTTGATGCTTTGCTGGGGCTATCAGGGTTCTTTGTTACATCCTGTGATCGAAGAGTGCGTAATGATTTGGCTCAGCCTTGTCGAGAATTATGCCTCTGTTGCTGTCAGCGGGGTATAACTCTGCTTGTAAACTTCGATGGATGTTGTTGAATTATACTGTCAGTTTGATATTTTAGCATTCATCATTAGTTTTGCTAAAACTTTGTCAACTTCATGTCGTTGATATACTAAAGGAGAATGCTTAAATCACTTAAATAGGGCTGCGATTTATCACCGTCGACCTTATCTTCTCTTTCTCTTCCTTCGACCCCTGGTCTGCCAAATTTTGTCTCATGATTGGTATAGTAGAGTTCATTTCATTTTTATCTCTATGGTTACACCTTAAATGTCTATATATGCTTGTCTGCAAACCTGCAGCCAACACATGCACAAATACGTGGAAAGGAAGTGGCAATTTGCATCAAAATTTGTTCATGTGATGTTCAAAACTTTGCATGTCTTATACTATGTTTCATCTCTTTAGTCAATTACCCAATAATGTGCAATATGCAATTTACTAATTCATTGTGGAGGAAATGGTGGGTTTCCTTCAATCTGAAAGGAAAATGTACGCTCAAACTGTCAATTTTCATATATTTGGAGGCATCAAATAATTTTGTTAATCCTCCCCTCTTTCCCTCTTTTCTCTTTACTGATATGAAATGTGTCAATTATTTGTCCATTTATTCAAGACAAAGAGTAACATTAGCAATCCTTCCTAAGGTAGCAAATTGTTGTTCTTTAACACAAAAAAGAACTCCACTTTAACCCTTTCACTGTTTTTTTTGTTTTTTTACATTAACATCCTCTACCTATGCTCAAATCAATATTTTATTTATTTATCCTCCTAAGGTTTACTGTGCTGCTGTATACATGTTTTCAAATTGGAGCATTAAAGATAGCTCAAACCGATGATGTCTTTGGATGTTCTGTCATGTAGCTATTACTGTATCTCTGATTAATCGGCACTCACCTTTTCCTTCTTCTCTTTGCGACTTGTCACATTATGCATCTTTGTTTTGCTTTCCTTTTTCCTTTTGGTCTTGTTATTTATTTATCATGTGCCATCTGCACATTTTAGAAGAGTCTACCCTGAGTTGCACTTCAAGTTTGAAAATTATATTGGCTTCATTTTTGCTCATTGTATTATTGACCTAATTCTAAACCTTCCACTTCTCTTCCTCCTTCCCTTTCCAGTTCTCCTTTCATCAGTTAATCCTTGTGTTATTGGGGTGCCATTGTTATCGCTGCTGACACTGGACTGGGTTAATGGGGAAACAGAATATAACTTCAAATGGTCTGAAAAAAGTTTTACTAGGATCTGATTTACTTTAGAGCAGGTTGCATTTGCTTCTTATTTATTTGAGATACTAGGCTATTGAAGTGGTGCTATTGACGGTGATTAAGTACATAAAATGTTTCTGGGAAAATGGAATATACTTTAAATGGTCAGAAAGATGTTTTTAGTATTTGATGGATACTGCGATCTGATTTTTTTTAAGGCAGGTTGCATTTGCTTCTTATTTCTTTGATATACTACGATATTCAAGTGGTGCTAATGATGGGGATGAAGTGCATATAAATATATATGTACATATATCAGTAATTAATGTATGTGAGTAAGTTATTAATTTCCTTATTTTCTGACTCTTGCAAAATGTGTGCTGACTGCCATTTACCTGACACTCTTTGCATGTGGGACGGACTGTACTTCCTGCTTTTGAAGCTGTGCTAGTGCTGCCACTGAATGTGGTTGCCTAGGAGGTGCTGGTAAAGCAGGGCTGCATTATTAATCGTAATGTCATTGATTGAGCTCGGACTATTTAGTGTGATTGGGATATCTTACAGTGTATTAGTGGCTACAATGGTTGGACAAAGGATTTGGCAGCGGCACTATCACATGCTTGCTAAAAGAATGCTGAGAAAAGTAAGTAGCATTGACATGTCTTTATCGTTGGTTCACGTAATTAATGCTGTATCATTAACTGCAGTTCTTTGGGTCATTAGGCCAACTAGGTCCAACTGAACAATTTGAGGAAGTTAATTTCTAGGTGCTAGTTTATAGCTGAATAAGCCACCTCTATAAGAAGACGAGAAATGGAAAAGACCGAAAATTATTATCTTGTCCCCGTTTGTTTTAGGGTTAGTATTTCTATTGACGTAATGGCTTCTATTATGGAACAGGCAAAGGCTTCGTTTAAGTCGTATTTTCGGGTTGACTCGAAATTTTGATGTTTAAAAATAAGTACGCTAAATGTGGCAAAAGAAGATACATTACATTTCTCTGTGCCTGGCAAGGATACTCATATTTGGGTCCTATTTCTACATTATTGTTTCCGGTTCATGTGAAGTATGCCAACAACGCTTAGAGGTCCACCTCTGCTCGTTATTTATGTACTGTTCATTTTGTAAAACTAAGGTGAAGTAGATTCTGAGAGCATGATGTTCTCCATTCAATTCTCAGCCTTTTTATTGGTTCATCTGTTAGTTATTTATAAATTAGCTCCCAAAATATCATTTGAATATGCTGCATCATTTTTTTGCTTCATTATTTGGTTTAGGTCGTTTCTAAATTGCTATACAGTTTAACATAATTCAGTTTTATGTGTACTATATTAGGAAAACGTTATTGAGGATGTGGATGGTGAAATGACTGGATCTGACTGGTCTCCTCCTCCTCTCCCACTTGAGCATATCCGGCAGCCGAAAACACTTGGCCGTCTGTGAGTTTAGAATTGTATATTTTCATTGACAAAAACAAAATAATCTAAAGATGGGAGTGGCTCCCTGATTTGGTAGGTCAGTCTTCACTATAGGCTTATGAATCAACTTACCCTACAAAAACGAGTTTTAATCAGTTATCAAGTAATAAAATTTACAAAGTTTGTCAATATCATTCTGTTAGAAGTCTGTGAATGATAATACGCGAGAAAGTCTTTTTTTTTTTTTTTTGGTTTTCCATATTCCTGCAATGTTTACCGTTAGTTTCAATTCCACGAGGAAAATGGAACATAATAAGATAAGTAATAACTGACAACATGTATTTCAAAGACATTCCATGCTAATGGCTTCCTGCCAAATATTAGTAACCTTGTAGAGATCCATTCTTCTTTCCCTGAGAGTGGTTCCTTATGTAACCTAGTTCATCCAAATCAGGTGTGTGTTTGCTGGAGGATATGTACTCATTGTTAATGTATTAATGAAGCTTGAATGTCCTGCTTTGTATGTTTACTGATACCTTCTCACTTTTCATTTGTTGTTGTGTGTGTCCAATTTTTCACTGTCTTCCATACTTGTTATGACCATTTATATACTTAATATGTCATTTTTGCATAAACCATGCCACCCTGAAGATTGTATGTGCTTTGCGTATAGATAAACCTGAAACCAAGGTATTTTTCCATGTCTAGAACTGCTAGGAGGAAAGATTCGGACACTAAAATGAGTAAGCAACTTATGATATTTGAGCCAGTGTTTAGTATTTACTCTTTTGAGTTAGGTTTAGGTTTGGTTTTTATTTTGCTGCTTGTACACTGAGAGGGCAATTGAATTTGGGTTGATCTCTTCAGAGTATGGATGCATCAGTTATGGATTCCTGACTTTTCAAGTTTAGACGGATCGGATTTGGAGTAGTTTAGGCCCATTTTGGTGGCATTGGTCGTGAAAGCAATTGCAATTGTAGTTCCTATATGTTTTGGTGAATTGAGAACAAATATATCAAATGAGATTTATTTGCACATAGCACATGGCTATGGGGGATATAGAATTGTTTTATTTTGAGTGTACATGTACCAGGATTTAGCTTTAGTTATTAAGAATTCCATGACAAGAACCCAAAATGCGAACTGTCCTGGTGAATCCCACGACATGTGGCCGAACTGCTGAAAGAAAGGAAATGACGATTCTAGTCTTGTCCCAAAAACTGTCAAAAATTACCAACCACGTGGTTGACATGTGCAAACACGCTTCCAATCCATTTCACGACAAAATCAAGAACCTAAGGACAATTACATTGTAAAATTTAGTTTATGGGACATTATCATTCTCATATTTTATCTTTAGATTTATTTCACTTTTGGATTTGGTGACGAATTAGGTTCAAAATGTTGATTAAGCTCAGCAGATTATTGAGAAACAAAAATTAAATCGTTTTATATAACGAAAATTTTTTATTCGCCTAATTTGTCCTTCCCTAGAACAACACCATGACAAATGTTATATTAGGCCAGACTTATGAGACCCAACAGAAAAACGATGCCTCAAAAAAAAAAAAAATTGTGACATGTCAGCTACTTGTTTTAGCTAAACTTTGTCCTGAATGGCATGCATCACATCTTAACAACTGTCGAAGTTCTTGACAGGCAGAGGTCTGAATGAGATCCATTCAGTTTACCTCTACTCTTTTTTCTTTGTCATTTACTACCTCTTTTCTGTGGCTTATATTAATTTGAGTGTTGCAGAGTGTTCAGCATCTTAATTTCGACTTGTTCTGATTTTTTTTTCTTTACTTTGAAAAATTTGACAAGCTCACCAACTCAACATACAATAAATTTTGCTGTCATCAAACCTAAAATTATATCAACAATCCTCTTCCCATTTAAAATATATCTCTTTCATTCTTTTTTTAGTTTTTATTTTTTAGTTTTATAGTATTGGATGTGTTGATTATATGATTGTAACTTCTTATAAGCAATACATAAAGTTTTGATCCTAATGTAACAAGGATTGCTTACCTTTTTTTAAGTCAAAAAATTTAAAAATAAAACTAAGAATGAGATTCATTTTGATATTACTTTTAAAAATATTCTAAACATTTGATCACATTCTGACTCATTGAATTTTTTTTGTGAACTTTTGTTTACAAATGGAATTTTTTTTAGTACAAGTGGAATTAATTTATGTAATGAATTACATATGGCATATATTTTATTTTACATGAAAAAGAACACTAAACTAACTTACTTGTCTAATTGTCTAAGGATCATAACTTTTCTCCAATTTTGAGCAATGAATTTCTCAAATTAATTGTTCATAAATAAATGTACGTGAAAGAACCAACAACTTTTTCTCCACATCATTTGTACTGCTACTTTTTAGTTTTTAATCTGTTCACAACGTAAATTTTACTGTTACATTTGCTTCGTAAGTAAAAAGTTTACAGTGCCCTTGGAGCATAAAGCATAAGTTTTGCTATCTTTATACTTTAAAAATAGATAAACAAATGATTAATTTGAGACAATTGCTAGTTGATTTAATTGAATATTTACCCTAATTCAAACTCAAAACATTGAAAATCTACTACTACTATACTTTTAATCGTTGTAAAAGGAAGCCTGCTTGCATGCTTCATAATTGTCAAACAAACATTGTACCTGTCATTGGATAGGAAACTGAAAGCTAAAATAAACCTATGAAATGCAGAGCATGAACCTGGTGGGCTGAGGATGAGGGTCGAGGGAGGCTCCCGCTTTCATGTTTTTCAGGTTTTACTCCGACAGGCCCGGTTGTCGTTCTCCCTTTTAAAAATATAAAAAGTATCCTGAACAATTCGAAGTCCATCGGATTTTAGAAACCGACAAAGCCACTAAGGCACTAAAGTACCCCCAAACCAAGGAACCTTGATTCCCATGTTGAACATTTAAAATATATACTCAACACCACCTGTCAGCCTCATCCACGAGGTCTCTTCCTCCTATAAATACTTCGCTGATTGTCCATAGTTTCATCCAGATTTTCACAGAATATTTTTTTCAGGATTTTCGATCAGAGAGTTAGAGATGGCGGATATTGCAATGCTTGTTGCTGAGGAGTATGAAAGGAGGGTCAGGATTTCAAGAAGTAAAGTTGGGGGTGAGAAACAAGAGATTAACTTGGTTTCTTGTGTAGCAGTTTTGGGTCAGAAGGTGAGGAGCAAAATTGGGCAGGAAAGAATTGAGGTTGTCAAGTTGGCTTTAGAACCAAAAAGCGAGATTGGTGTTGCAGCTTTCAATGGAGCCTCCTCTGCTTGAAACTTTTTCTCTTCTTTCTTTCTTTCTTTCCAAAATCCTTGCTCCAATGGAGTTGTAGATTAAAAAAAAAAAACAAAACCCATTTTATTGTGTCATTTTGATTTGTAAATTCTGGTCTTTGTTAAAAAGCAAATTTCTGCTTATGGTGATATGATCCTGGGTTCTAACTTGGATCCCAAATTCCCAATGTTCCTGCCTGTATTAAATGGCTTATCTACACTACCATTGACTAACAACTCTTAAAACCAACTTTTGCCTACAACTCCAACTTGAAAATCCCTGCTACAGCTCATCCGAACTGCCATTAACTAACTAACTAACTTCAAAATCTGGAAACTGGAAAAAAAACTAACACACATCACAGGCAGAAACTTTTCTTCTTCCACCTCCCTTTCCAAACCCTTTCTTTCTTTCACAACCTGAAAATTTCAGATTTTAATCTCTCCAGATTCTATCTTACCCTTTCTCCAATTCCAACCAACTGTACTTTTCTATCTTCTTCCTCTATCTATTTTATCACTCCCCACAAAGCCATCAACAGCGCATTTGGCTCTAAAATATCAGCAAAAAAACTCCAAGTCCCAACCACTTTGACCTGTCAATGTTGAATTTTTTTTTTTTCGGTCTATTATTGTTCTCTCTGTTCTTTCATTTCTTTGCTCTTTATCCCTCTCTCTCACTTTCTCATGACTCGTGTTCAATGGCCATAGCCAAAGTTGCGCTAGACCCACACCCCACGACTCAATAAATTTTGTTGGATTCAAAATGTTCCTTAAATTTTGGGTATGAAAGTTTAAATTTTAAATTGTTGAAATTTGGATTATGAAATTTTAAATTGTTGAAATTTGTGAAAGCTACAAAATTTTGGGCAGTTTGTATCAAAAGCCGAACATCGAAAAGCAGCTTCTAAAAATTTTATCAAACAACTGAAATTTGTTTTTTCTAAACTAATTTTTCATTTAAAATATATTTTTTCGGAAGATCATTCCGGGTTACCAAACGAATTTCATAGAAAAAAAAAAATGATGCTGTGCCATTATCATGAATAAATAGTGGCTAAGCTTGAAATTATGATTTTTGTGTGGCACTTTTTTTTTTAAATTTTACTATAAAAAATTTTTTTGAGTATGGTCAATAATAATAACATCTTTTAAAAAAATAGGAACCCCTTAGTAAAAGATTAAAAAAAACAACAATGAAAACAAAATAAGCATAAATAAGCAATCGAAAACACAAAAAAGCATCAAATGTTTTATCTTAAAAACGTATATCCAATCTAATACATAATAATTAATATAAATATATAAAAGATAAAAGTTTTATCTCTTTTGGAAATCTAAATTGTCTAAATTAGTGCTTTTTATATTTCTTTAACTATTATATTAGCTTTCTTTTTTTAATATTTTTTTGTTGATGATTAGTTTAAAGATAATTGGGAATATATGGGGAAAGTCTTTCACCAGTGGTGTCACTATAATAAAAGTTTATTTCACTTTTGGTTTGTACTATATGTCATGTAAGAAACTATAAGAAATTGATGGAAAATTTCATTATTATTCCTGCTAGGTTAATGCTCCTAATCCAACTCCAAGGTAATTTTTATTTATATTTTTTATATTTGATACATAAAAAATGTATTATTCCATGATGATAATAAAAGTATTTTAAATTATTATATTATATTATAATTGTATAATTTTGTATTTTTTTTAGGTACAAGTTGAATATTGAGTCATATGATAATTCTGAAAAGGACGATATTCGTACAGTTCAATACAAAAGCTAAGAATTTAAGTAATAGAGATATCGATGATCTTTATGAAATATTTGCTAAGATATTGAGTTAAAAATTATTTTAATATTATTTAATATTAAAATTAATCGAATGATATATTTATACTTATGACTTAACAAAATGGAGATTATAAAATCCAAGAATGATTATGATTTTAAATTTAAATGTCAAAAGGGATAAGCATAAACTTATTATAATGATTATATTTGTAGCTAAAACGCAACAAAACTTATGGCAAATCTTATTGCATCACATTCAAAGCAGTTTCTTTTCATTTCTTTTTTTTTTTTAGAAATCCTAAATTCAACTTCTTCTTTTTTCTAGCTTTTTTCATTTTTTTTAATTTTCTTATTATTTTTTTATTAACAAATGTAGACCCCCAGATAAATTGGGGTGTCTACAATAATTTGTATTTAATTTCAAATTTTTTATTAATATTTTTATTTTTTTGGTTTTTAATTAAAATTTACCGTTTGTTTTTTTTTCCAAAACTATTTTAAATATTTCAAAATATTCCACTGAAAATTGAATCATATAATTGTTCAATCTATTTTTTTCTTAAATGAAAATGATTAAAATGGGTAACAATTATAAAAACAAATACACACATTAATTACATATGATTAAAGGAAAAAACTAATAATAATTGTTAAAGTTTTAGAAATATTATATAATGCTGACGTAAGCAAATAAAAATATATTAATATCAGGACTCAAATCAAAATATAAGAATTTATTTGGATACAATAAAATAATAAAAGCTTTTTAAGAAATTTATGATATTTCGAAGATAAGAACTAATTTATTCACAATGTTAATTTCCATATATGACTTAATTCACTTTGTAAAATATACTCTATCCAAAATATACTCTAATATGAGCTAATACTTGCATCAAGAATTAATTCTTCAACTATAAAATGAAGAAGTAACAAGAAACTCTAACATAAAAACAGCAAAGAAATCAAAGAAATGGGCGTTTCAAACAAATTCATGGCCATCCTACTTGTAGCAGCCATTGCCTTAAGCCAAATCAGTCTTGCTCATGCGGGAAAGAGATATTATGTTCACATCATCAATGGGTTGAGCAACAACGAATTGACTATACATTGCCAATCCAAAGATGACGATTTAGGTGTGCACCTATTCCAAAGGTCCAAAGAATGGTATTGGACATTTGAGGCTAACTTTGGGGGAACGACACTTTTTTGGTGCAACATGAGTTGGGCAAATCACCATGGACGTTTCGATGTATATTGGGTCAATCGCGAATTGCTTGATAAGTGTGATTTCAAGGAGTGTTTTTGGAAAGCAGAAGATGATGGGTTATATCTAAAGAACAACAAAGACAATTCATGGATTCTGATCTATAATTGGGATTCTTGATTCTGTTTTTCGTTATTTTGTATGATCTTTCTTAACATTCACTTTTATTAATAAAAAAAATGAATGAAGAGAATAAAGCTATTTATTTTATAGTACATGCTCTTTTATTTTCTCTTTAGGTTTCTAATAGGTTTTATTTTTTTTCTTTAAACAAAAAAAAAAAGTTTGTGTTCTTCTAACAGCAAGCAAATTCATGAATATTGTATCGGTAATAATATTATCTTTTAAAAAAATAGGAATCCCTTAGTAAAAGATTAAACAAATACAACAATGAAAACAAAATAAGCATAAATAAGCAATCGAATACACAAAAAAGCATCAAATGTTTTATCTTAGAATCGTATATCTAATCTAATACCTAATAATTAATATAAATATATAAAAGATAAAAGTTTTATCTCTTTTTGAGATCTAAATTGTCTAAATTAGTGCTTTTTATCTTTCTTTAACTATTATATTAGCTTTCTTTTTTTAATATTTTTTTGTTGATGATTAGTTTGAAGATAATTGGGAATATATGGGGAAAGTATTTCACCAGTGGTGTCACTATAATAAAAGTTGATTTCACTTTTGGTTGGTACTATATGTCATGTAAGAAACTATATGAAATTGATGGAAAATTTCATTATTATTCCTGCTAGGTTAATGCTCCTAATCCAACTCTAAGGTAATTTGTATTTATATTTTTTATATTTGATACATAAAAAATTTATTATTCCATGATGATAATAAAAGTATTTTAAATTATTATATTATATTATAATTGTATAAATTTGTTTTTTTTTTTAGGTACAAGTTGAATACTGAGGCATATGATAATTCTGAAAAGGGCGATATTCGTACAGTTCAATACAAAAGCTAAGAATTTAAGTAATAGAGATATCATTGATCTTTATAAAATATTTGCTAAGATATTGAGTTAAAAATTATTTTAATATTATTTAATATTAAAATTAATCGAATGATATATTTATACTTATGATTTAGGAAAATAGAGATTATGAAATCCAAGAATGATTATGATTCTAAGTTTAAATGTCAAAAGAGATAAGCATAAACTTATTATAATGATTATATTTGTTATAAAGTTATATAATCTAGATTATAACTCAACTGTTGTCAAATCATAGATTGCTATTTTATCTATCTCTTCGCTTCTATATATGCAATCTATTGGCTAATAAAGTAAAATAACACCTACTTCAAAGATAACAAGAAATACTTGAGAAAGAATTTCACTTCTTTGTAAGTTTCATTATTATCATTTTTTTCAAGTAAATAGAAAAAAAGGCAACCCCTTTTTTTTCCTTTTTTTTTTTCTTAATTTTCCTTTCTTCTATAATTTGGACTGTGAAAATAGAATTTTGTTGGGACTTTGCCCATTTTAAGATGAACTAAGGTAGAAATTTTTTTTGGGTTTTTCAATTTTGTTCTTGATCATCGTTTGATATGTTCTTAACATATTCTTTATTTTCTGTTGAGTTGCCTAGCAAATCTGATAGAATTAAAGTAGGATATCCGCTTTGTATTGCAGCTGGCTTTACCAACATGTTTCCTGCTCGGAGGTGTGGGTCCCTTAACTCCCCATTTAACTCCCCATTACACCCAAAGAAACAATGGAACTAGAGAAGTCGCGGAGTTGCAGTCCTGAAGTCAGTGAACGAAAACAACGCCCTTTACTTCTTTCCATCCTATTCTCATATTGATTTCGCCAACTTCAAGAGGGACATGGAATCCAACTAGATTAAAATACCTTTATTTAAGTATAAAATTTAAATCAGAATAAAGATTTTACACTATTTTAGTTAAAGAATAAACTCCATTAGATTTGGGTTCAAAAATATGGGATTTTTTTCTAAATTAAAGTATTTTTAAATTTTTAATTCCTAAAATAGATTGATTCTAATCTTATTTCTCAAATTAAGGTATTTAAGCTAAGTCAAATTCATGATTGAAACAATCTTAAAAAATTATTTTAAAAATAATATCAAATTAAAAAATAGTTAAAATATCATTATTTTAATATGTTTAAATATATTTTGGATTAAAATTAAATTTAAAAATATTTTTCCTTCTACATATGTTAGAGTTTTTCCCTAAACTAAACTAAGGTACTTTGCAATCTTATTTCTTTAATTGGAATATTATTAAATTTTATTTTAAAAATTAGGTAATATTATCCGATTCTTCCATTTTTCAACTCATTAAAACTTTGATAAATCTATGATTATATATATATACATATATATATATATGTATGTATCTCTTTTTTTTCCAACTAAATGGAAATTACTTAAAAAAAAGAAATTTAATACAACATGATTTCTGAAATAACAATTCCCTCCACTTAAAATTATCTAATTTCTGAAATGATCAACTCACAAATATAGAATCAATGCCTCGTGATGCTACCAGCTTTTGAAAATTGACGACCATGATACCAGCTTTTGAAAATTGCTACCATGCTACCAGCTTGTGAAATATTTTACATGATGCCAAAACCTAAGGAGATTCAGAAGTTTCTTCAATCATAAATTGCTAGTCAACGTATCCATCACTGCAGTTTTTTATAATGATTTCAGGGTTTCCAACTCCAAGCAAAATCCAGACTTGTAAAATATGCAATATCCAAGCAACTCTATAGAACAAACTTCAGTCATGAATAGGCTCAATCAACACAATTTAAATTAATAAAACCTGCTTATTCATGGGTAGTCCTTCAAAAAAATTAAAAAGAATCTTCTTGATATTTTGACAGAAATCCAATCTTAAAAAAAAAAGTTGTTCAGTTCTCTCATCTTTAACGAAGCGAGATCATTTACAATATACATGTTGTGATTAACATGTGAACACATGATTGTGAAATATATCAGTTGCGGATCCCTTTTTAGTGGGAGGATGTCCATAGACACTTCATAAAATTGAAAAATAATAAAATTTAAAGAAAAAATTTTCACTGAACACTTCGAAACTTTTCTTTGAATACTTCCAAAGATGGAAAAAAAAGATAGAAAAATTTTTTTTCCTAAAACACCATAAAATTGATAAATTTATTAATAATTATTTTATATATTATAAATAGACACTTTTAGAAAAATTATGGATCCGCCATTAAAACCTACATTCTTACTTTAGAAATTTGTGCCACATAAATTCACATGGCAACATCCTAAGTAGATCTATTTAAGGGTAAAGCTATACGCCCAAATCCAAAAACTCGTTCAATTTTTTAGAGGGTTTGAACAAAAAATAAAAACTCTTTAAACAAGTTTAAATATATGTTTTAAACCCATTGAAATTCTAAATCAAGCCTTAGACAAAAAAATTTTAAGCCCAAGCCCACTCGATCCAACCGTAATTTATATATATATAAATTTTTTATTTTTATATAAATGTGAATTATATATTAATTCACATATTTATAAATTTTAAAAATAAAAATTATATAAATTTTTTATTAAACTTAATTTTTACTTTTAAATAATTTTTATTTTAATTTATATATAAGAATTAAATATAATCCCATTAAATTTAATTGAATTATATATTTTTAATATTTTATTATATAAATTAAGTTTAATGGGTGTGGTCAAAATTTTTTTTTTTAATTTGAATCAGGCTTGAAAAAATTTTAAAACCTAAAATTTCAAATTGGGTTGGACTTAAACAAACATATAAGATATTAAAATCAAATATGAACTCAGCCTAAACCCAATCCGACCCAACTCATTAATACCTCTAATCGTAAAAACTAAACCAAAAAAAAAAAAAAAACTAACTAATGCTGAATAACCCAATTCTACAAAGTTTCATGATTTTAAAGCGGTAAGAGTGAATTAGATTCAAGAATTCAATTTAACTAGCTTGTAACATGCACGATGCACAGTTAATTTTTTATTTTATAAACATACAAATATAAATAAATGATCATTATATAATAATATATAAAATTTTTTATAGGTGTAAAATCAATTGGTTTGATGTAGTTTTATAGCTTTAAGTATGATTAATATTTTAACAACCCAACCATTGATACTTTTCAAACCAATGTACATGTACTTATCATGCACATAAAGTTTTAAGTCAATCAAATATCTTTATCATACAAATTGAGATATATATTTTTATTACAAAACAAATAGTTAAACATTTTTAATTAACTCAAAATTTCATAATGCATGATTTACATGAATACTTCAATAAAGCATGACATCCAACAATTTGATTAATCAAATATAAATGGTATAAGAAGTATGAAAAAGAGTAAAACTAAATTAATGTTGTGGATCTCTCCCACATATATATATAATAAACTTTTTATTTAAAAAAAACTTTAAATATTCAATTAAAAATGTTTTTAAATAAAATAACAAATTTGTCTAGATAAAATTTTGGATAGACTCAAATTTGTTTCATTTTTAATATGTCTTCATGTTTTGTAAAAATATCAATATAACTTTTCATGTTTATTTTGATCAATTAAAGACAAGTTCATTTTATTTAAATAATCTATAATTTTATATCTTAAAATAATAATTAAAAAAAAACTCCATCCTCATCTATATACTTTTTGGTGAAATTTAAAATATATCTTGTTACATATGATCTACATCAAATGTTAAAGTTTTTACATATGAAAATCTAATCTTATCTTTTGATCTTTTTTTATAAGAAAGAATTTATCAAATAAAATTTATATTTATCATTTTATATACATTTATAATTTGTAATCACATATTAATACGCATATATATATATATATATATATATATATTGAAGTAAAACAATAGTAAAACCCTATACCATGTGCAAGTTAATTTATATGCCATCTCCTTGTATCCCAATTTTTATTGCATCGTTGACTACTAAAGAATTAAAAGAAAAATCAAGCATATTCAATATAATGTGCTTGTTATTAGGCATGAGTTCATAATCAAATTTTAAAGTGATAACAATAATTAATAATTTAACTCTTTTTTTTTGTTATGATTAATAAATGTATAGTAATATATGTATTGTTATAATATATAAATCTATAGATCTATCATTAGATACAACTTAAGGAGTCACCACTAATCTTTTTCTATTTAAGTGTAATTGACTACCTAACTATATGCTTCAAATGTTCAATAGCTTTTCTAGAAGCCGAATGCTTCAAATGTTCATTATTTGTTGGCCTGAAATCAAACTCTTAGCTATAAGCTTCAAACGCTCAATAGCTATTCTAGAAGCCATTTCATAACCCTCTGCAATCTGGATGGGATGAATCCCACGTTCTAATAGCCACTCTACCTGCTTTAAAAGTATCCAGCCATGACAACAACACCAATCGTCCCATCACCAATTTCATAATCTGGACTTCTAGATAGTTCAACCATCAATTTGGCAATTTGATTGTCAACACCGATTTGCTCCAATATCGTCGCTCCATCATTTGCTGACAACATCCAAAAAACAAGTCAGGAAACTTTGAACACGATCTTCTTCACTTAACTGTATCTCAACGCGCTCAAGATCAGGATGATCTCTTCTTAATTGTGTCTCAACACTCTCGATATCAGGATCAACACTCTCGATATAAGGATTATCTCTCCTTGATTGTACCTGAACAGTCTGGATTGCAAGATCATCTCTTCTCGACTGTGTCTCAGCACTCTTCCCCCACAACATGGCATATGTTCCAATAATAATTAGTAATCCACCTATAACGCTGT
Source organism: Durio zibethinus (assembly GCF_047325235.1). Classification (NCBI taxonomy): domain Eukaryota; kingdom Viridiplantae; phylum Streptophyta; class Magnoliopsida; order Malvales; family Malvaceae; genus Durio; species Durio zibethinus. The sequence goes on from NC_143179.1 coordinate 18,753,320, forward strand.
TAATTTTGAACAAAAAAACACCCCAAAATTAGTGGAATATATGATAATGTTATTTGATCAAAAAAGTTGAAAGAAAGTTATTAGATACCTCCCTAGGTGAATCTCCTCGTGTAGTAAAGTAGGGCACATGAGTGTTGTAAAGATGAGGGCTAAATGAGAAGTCGCGGAGACAAAAACTGGTCCTTGTTTTCGTGCGCACCATGTTGCAAGCATTACTGACAATCCAGATGCAAGGATGCCCTATCCATTTTATTAAATGAAAGAATAAATTTAGCGGTAAAAAAATATCATTTACTTTTAACTTCTAAAACTTGTTTGTAAACTAAAGCTTAGTATTTCTATCTCTTTTTGTTTTCTCCTCCTAACCCTATCACTGTAGCTAAAAGTTTTTTCTTATTTCAAATATAAGATATAAAAGCATATTAAGAAATGTAATAGATAATTTTATATATCTACAAAATTAAGAAAAAAAAAACAAAATAAAATTAGTAAGTAATTACCGAGTAAGTTAGGGCGCTAGCATCCTGCGCCAAGTACCAAGCAGACCAATCCCTCTGTATAGAGATAGCATATATAGTGGAGAGTACAGTGCTACTACTACACATAAACAATAAAGAAGAGAAAACTGGGTAGGAGTATGTCCTGCTCATCATCGTCTAGTTAAAACAAAGGAAAAAAACTAATTGTTAATAATTTATATTTTATTTTAATATAGTTTATATTAAAATTCAAATATATGCATACCAATATGGTAAGAAAGATCGCAAAACAAACACAACTGCTGAAAGCTAACATGATCCCATATACTGGCCTTTGCACTTGGGTTAAAGCTGCTATCCCATGATGCTGTAATAAATCCACAGAAGTGGACCATAGATGGATGTTTGGTCCACTGTAGAAGCTAATAATCATGGCACCTGTGATGCTAATGACGGTGCCAATCAACTTAAACTTACCAGGCCAAGTGGCTAAAGTGAAAGTCTCCATCCTAAGAAAACAAGTAAATATCCTTAGATCCAAACTTTGTTTTTTTTTTTTTTTTTTTCAAAATTTCCAATACCTGAAAACGATTGCCAGCATGTAAGTGACGGCAAGAGATAGATTTGAAATTGCTGCCAAGTATGTCACAGAAGCAAAAGCAAAGCTGGCTGCAAATATATTCTGCCCTAGTGCTCCCCTTGATTCCACGAAACAAAATTTAAATTAATCAATAGATAATTAGGTTTTAAATAGAAAATTAAATTTTAAAAAATAAAGTGCATACCCAAAAACTCCAGCTAAGATGCCTAAACCAGCTATCCTCCATGTCAATGCAGGCCTTGTACTCCTGCAAAAAAAAAACTTTTTTTAAATTTATACGCAAATTATGAATCAATATATTATTTATTTCACATTTAAAAAACATATAAATTTAGTTTTTAAAAACGTACCTGTCAACTATCAATGCAAAGGGGAGTATACATATTGTGGCGACGATGAATTGATATACCACCAAAATTCGTAAACTAAAACCGACGTTATAAGACACTTTGTATAAGATATTAACCCTAGCGCCAATGACTTGTATTAACATCATGCCAAGGATCCAGAAAAACAACCTTGTGTTCATGGTGCTGGAACTAATCATAACAACGTTAGTCTTAAATTGCAAAAAATAATATATTATATTTTTTAGGATCATGCAGTAGACATTATGCCCGAAAAAGTTATTATATTTTTAGAAAAATATCATCACCTAAACATTATTACAGAATCACTATTTAGATTTCTCTAAAATATCTTTATTAAATCCTTATTATATGCATGAACTATCTACCATGAATTTAAATATGAGATATTAAATTAAAATAAGAATGAGAATCCAAACAATAAAAGAATTAACAATACATAAAATTAAACTTATAATTGAATTTAAACAATCATAAATAAATTATAAAATATAATTAAAATCAAACACACATAAAAATAAATAAACTTTATTAAAAACATATTTTATATTTTATATTTTATATTTTAAAAATTTACTTATCACAATATTCTAAATAAAGAAAGTTACTACTTTATTTTTATTATTATATTCATATCAAGATTAAAAGAAATATATGAGATCCATTACTATGGTCCCACTTCATCCCTTTTTACTGCCTAAATGGTGTTAGTATTCCATTTTAAACCAATCCATTAAAAATGCAAAGAAGAAATAAAGAAAGCCACAATGGTCCCCTCGCCATGGCCTTTGTTTCTTCTTCATATGTGGCTTTCTTTTTTTGACACTATTTCTTTATAATGAAAGAACACAAGCAACCTACATGCAGCAAGCAACGCCTCATACAATGACTACAAACCGAGAAGAGAAAACAGTGACACCATCAAGGTCTCCCAAGTACACCCATTACCACCCTACCTTCCTCGAGACACTACCTACATATGACATCTTTTCTATTTCATTTAAAAAAAAAAAACCAATCAATATGAAACAGTGAAGAGACACTCAGCTTTGATAACAAGGACAACAAGAACCGAAACTAGATGGCACAAACTAGTAAAACAAATCAAAATGGCGTAAGCTTTCCTACAAGTAGATGCATGGAAAATAAACCATAAGCAAGGGACATGTTGAAACTTTAAGTCTCTTTAAACACATAAGGCAGCAAACATATGAATGATGGAGCTTTAAGACATGCAGCTTGAAACTTCATGGCTTGTACCAGAACCCACACGTGAAACTAAGAGCTGGAAAAGAAAGAAAAATTCAAAGTTTTAGACATTTCTTCACCCTCTAACAACTTACCTCCTTACTTTAGAAACCATAAAAACATAAAAACATCCAAACCGTGACTGCTTATGGAGGCTAAGCAGCACGGTTTGGCAGCAGCTTTCCAGGTCTCTCTTTTTTCTTTTTTTCTTTTCAACTCATGCTAACTAAAGGATGACCATGAAAGATGGAAGAGAAAAGGATTTGGCAAGACTCTATGGGATGAAGACGATTGCTGCAGCTGCCATTGGAAGAGACAGGGAGCATTCGGCCAAACCAAAAAATCAGAACTTCATCTCTTTTGCAAGAACAAAATAAAACAGAAACATAAATCAAACACAGCTTGAAACTTTATCAACAAATAGCAAACACAAAACATACAAGGAACACATGAAAAAAACTTTGTAGAGCAGATTATGGGGAGTGCAAGATGGCATGAAAATAAAGAATAGAAGTAGCAAATAAGCGCCCTTAAATGGCTGCTCACCTTTGCAACCTTACTATTTTCTCTTGGTTTCTCTCCCTTCTTTTTTTCGCTCCTTTTTTTTTTTTTCAGAAGCTTCCTCCCCCCTTTTTTTTTTTTAGCTCTCTCCTCCTCTCTTGCCCTGCTCCAGCAACTTCCACCTCTCTTTTTGTTCGGCAGACCCAAGGAATGCCAAATTTTCATCTTACTCAATGAGGGCCCTTGGATGAGATTTCATCCAAGGGCCACAATTCCGCCTGTTCTTATTTCCAAGGGGCCACCTTTGGCCCTTGGATTAAAAGCATTAAAGAATCCAACGGCTCAGACTACCCACAGGAAAGGTTGAATCTTTACGCCCCTCCAACCCATAGAAAAGACTATTTTGCCCCTTAATGCAAAATTTTGAAATTTGTGGTTATTTTCTTAGAAATCAAGGTTCCCTGGCCATTGTTGAGATTTTAAAACATAAAAAATCAAAAAATATTACAAGATTATGATCTGAAAAGTTTCGTGAAATTTTGAGCTTGGAAATATGAAATTACGAAGATACCCTTGTAGGGGTATTTTGATAATTTCACACTTCTTTGGGTACTAATATGATTTTAAATACATAAAAAATCATGAAATATTGTAGAACTATGATCTGGAAAGTTTCATGAAATTTTGATCTCAGAAAGACCAAATAATGAAAATACTCTTATAAGGGTATTTTGTTAATTTCACACTTATTGAGGTATTGCTCTGATTTTAAATGCATAAAAAATCATGAAATATTATAGGATTAAGGTCTGGAATGTTTCACGAAAAGTCAAGCTCAGAAAGATCAAATTACGAAAATATCCCTTATAAGGGTATTTTGGTAATTTAACTTTTTCAGGGATACAATAAAAATTTTAATGTTTTGAAAAAAAATTTCAAATTCAATTTAATAACATCCTGATTTCATTGAGATTTTAAAATTTCATAATTAATCTGAACAAAATCCGATGTCTACAAGCGTTAAGCAACTGAGCTTTTAAGCTATTTTGTTGATTAAATTGGTTTTCAATGATCTATTTTCATGCTACAGATGTTAAATGGTTTTTATAGTTGAATCAGCATTTCTCTCAGCATTTTTTTAGTAAGAAGCCCTAGCCAGTTAGTATATAATAGGTTTTCTAAAACTTGATGCTAAGGCTGGCTATTGGTTGTCTCGTATTTTCTTGGCTAGTCAGCGTTATAATATCTCGCTTAGCTCATAAACTGCATGCAGTTATCAGTCTTATTCATGACAGAAACAATCTCTCTTTCTCTGTAGATCAATCAGTTGAAACCTAGTTGAATTACTACAATTATTAAATTATTTTAAGTAGCATTGAATTGGGGTCTTTCTTTTACATGTATATAAGTATTTGTAATAATTTGAAATAAAATGTGGAAGACTATTTTGGAGGTCACTACTGTCAGACAGATGAAAAAACAAAATGAGAACATGAGGGCTTACCATTAACGGGAAGCCGCGTGCGGAAGGAGTTATAGGTCCATTTCAGCCTTCCATGCAGCAAACACTCCATGCATTAATTGGAAACGTCAATTCCTTTACCATTTCTTCCTTAATAGAAATAAGTTCAAAGGACGAATAATTATTACTATTTGCATACCATATAAGATTAAATTGTTATCGTAAAAGAAATAAAATTTTTAAATTGTTAAAAAGGAAGTTAAAAATATAATTTTAATCTTGATTTTAAGTTGAATTTTCAACTTTTATCTTTAACAAATGAGGTAGGCTCAAATGCCAATCTCATTTTTATCTTTCATCACAGGTCACAGCTGCTGATAGGATTTGACTCAGCATATATCTTACTTGCTCATCAGTAACTTAGTTTTTGGAGATGCTCTTTGTTTGGAAAAAAATTTTATAAGAAATTTTATAAGTAAAATTTATAAAACTTTTAGTTAAAAATAAGTAAACCAAAATTAAAATAATAAATAATAAATTAAAATATTTCGTCACATAAATCAATAATGTAAAATTTTAAAAAAATTAATAAATTATCTGTATGAACTCTTTAATCCCAATTGTTACCCAAATAATGAATGCATTTACGAAACTAAACAGCAATAACAAATTACAAAAATCATTGTATTATCATTAAACCTAAAGAATTAAACTATAACTGCAATTAATAAGAACAAGCATAGGAAAATTATAAGAATTTTCTTGCGGGAAAACATTCTAAAAATGAAGTTGATTGTTCAAGCACATGGGTATCCCAAAATAGAAAATTTCTTGCCAAATAGAAAGTGCAAGGTTTCAATAATTATAAAATATTCTGCCCATGAAGGATCTACGTTGTAAAGTCTTCATTATATTGTAAGGACATCAACAAAGTCACATCAAGTCCTACATCACAATTTATTTAAAAAAAAAAAACGAAGAAACTAATTGCAGAGAGTCAAATTAGGATGCAGTTCATTATTGGAAATTTCTTTAAAATTTCGAATTAGAGTTCACTTTAATTGGCAAGTATTTTTAGGTCTTTCTTAGGATTACGTTAGTAACAATTACGTTTTCTCTAATTTTGGATATAGTTTTTAACTTAGAATATGGTGCTGGCTGAGGGCACACGCAATGGTGCATTAAGCTAGCTCTTATGATTAAAAAGCCTGAATATCATTAACTGAGCTTAAGGGATGTGATATAAGATTAATTTGCAAATTACCCTTCTTGTCTTGAAAGTTTGAAAAACTAAGTGTAAATTAATAGGCAGTTAAACAAAAAAGATTCCAGCTTCAATCTTATTAATTACAAAAAATTCACCCTTAATTTTAAAAATTCAAGTGATGTTTATAGGTTTAATTAGTGCTTAAATTCAGAATTTAAGATGAAGTTTTTATCATAGGTCGATTAGGATAATTATTTTCTTTATCATTACTATTAATATGCATTAAAATAAAAGATATGCTCTTCTGTAACGTGCCATCAAAGATAGTAGCATTAATATGTATTAAAATATTCTTTTTAAGATTTTTGATCCCAATTAACAAAGATTTTGTAAAATGTAATCTACAAATATTCATAAATAGCAAACAATTAATTGACTACTATTAAAAATATAAATAAATAGCTCAGCTCAAACAGAAAGAAAATAGAGAAAATTAAAAACTAAAGAGGAAGTAGAAATTACTAAAATTACATGCACATTAAAGAAAACCCAATGCATTACCTTAAGTACCTGTGAATAAATGAACACATGAATTTCGCATCACATACTCAACAAAGTAAGTGGCAATGTGGCATGGTTAGGAATTTGTATAAGTGGCATTAATATTAAAATATTATTTTTTTGTTTATATTTTTTATTTGATATAACACTGACAAAATTAAATAGAGAAAAAAATCACACAATATAATATAAATTTTAAATAAATATATATTTTCTTACAATTTATCTATAATAAAAATTTATTTCAATGATTTTTGATTCTACATAAAACTTTTTTCTCAACTTTTCTATCGTGCCGATTAAAATGTTAAAAAATAATAGAAGGAGAAGGATAATAAAATATATTTTTTAATTTTTTTATAGTGAGATTAAATTTGTACTATCAAATAATTAATTATCTATTAAATAATTATTATATCAAGTACATCAAACCAATAATCATTTATAAATTAGATCAGACTCAGTCATGAGAAAAACCACACTTAATGAGTGTGATGACAACAAAGTGATGAAGAAAGAATTTTAATAAGAAATAAACAAAAAATTAAAATTAAAATAAAACTAAAAATGTTATTAATGAAAAGGTAAATCGAAATACATGTTAAAAATTTTTTCGATCTCAATTGTTAATGTTTTGAAAATTTCTTTCAAAAAATTACTAATTACTGCAACAAAGCAAAGCAACTTGAGTAATATTTCACAAACTCTATTATATTGGACATTGTTGCTTCCCTTAGAAAACTTTGGAATGCTTTTGTTACAGAATTAACCATCAAGTTCCCTCGGTTTGAGAAAAAAAATTATGTAGTTCCCTATGTGTAAATACTAAACTTAGCAATGATAAGGTAAGCTCTATCGATTGAGTTTTTCAACCATCGAAAGAAGTTATATAGGTTGGGTATCTCAACCAATATAGAAAGCTTTATAATTTTGAGTATCTCAATCAAGAAAGCTCTACAGGTTAAGTTTTTCATCAAGGAAAGAAGTTTTATAGGTTAAGTATCAACCAATAAAGAAAGCTTTATAGGTTGGACTAAGTTAAATGTTAAATGTGAAAGTCTAAGCATTTTGAATTAGCAAGATATTGAACTTGAAAATTTTAGCCTTTAAGAAATTTTCAGACTTCGATTAGGTTCTACAAGTTAGTAAGCTTAAAAGGCTTGAACCATATAAAAAGTTTAGCCTTTGGCGAAAGTTGAAAGTGAAAGCAAATAGACATTCTTCCATTTATTAGAAAGCATTTGTCAAGAAAGGCTAAGATATCTACTAGTTTATATAAGTCATGTTGAAAATGAATCTTAACACAATGTTAAAGCATCTGTAGATTGCATTGCTGAGGCACTAGAGTCCCCTTTGTGATGTATATTGCTGAAAACTTTGAGTTCACTGCAGAGAAAATGAAAAAAAAAATTGTAAAAGCATTTAGGAAGTTTATGCAATATCTTTTAGAATTTAGCTCAAAGTGGTGGAAAAGGCCACAGTTAGGTCTTTAGTGATAAAAAAGTAATTTCATATATATAAAAGACTAAAAATTTCATTTATGACCTTACTTTTTGGAAGCTACTATCAGTTATCGTGGTTTGAAGCTTTCTTCACTAAAATTTCTTTTCTGCTCTAAGTTGGTTAAAGAACCAAAGTGAACAAAATTTTATTGCCTGTTGTTTTCATGGTCTTTTACATGACACCTAGTCATTTTCCAAAACGTGTTGTGTATTTCTTTCTTTGAAATTTTTCAAACACTGCTGGGTCAATTTGACTAGATTGCTTGAAGAAAATTTGTATTTATCCGGTTTTCATGCTTTAATAATTTTTACTTGTATGAAATATTCACTATCCCAGCTTGGGTGCTGTCTCTATTGCTGTTAGTTAACAAAATGATTGTTGAATACAGGAGCATTACTTTGTTATGCTTTGCTGGGGCTATCAGGGTTCTTTGTTACATCCTGTGATTGAAGAGTGCGTAATGATTTGGCTCAGCCTTGTCGAGAATTATACCTCTGTTGCTGTCAGCGGGGTATAACTCTACTTGTAAACTTCGATGGATGTTGTTGAATTATACTGTCAGTTTGATATTTTAGCATTCATCATTAGTTTTGCTAAAACTTTGTCAACTTCATGTCGTTGATATACTAAAGGAGAATGCTTAAATCACTTAAACAGGGAAACTGCTGCGATTTATCACCGTCGACCTTATCTTCTCTTTCTCTTCCTTGGACCCCTCTTCTGCCAAATTTTGTCTCATGATTGGTATAGCAGAGTTCATTTCATGTTTATCTCTATGGTTACACCTTATATGTCTATATATGCTTATGTGCAAACCTGCAGCCAACACATGCACAAATACGTGGAAAGGAAGTGGCAATTTGCATCAAATTTTGTTCATGTAATGTTCAAAACCTTGCATGTCTTATACTATGTTTCATCTCTTTAGTCAATTACCCAATAATGTGCAATATGCAATTTACTAATTCAATGTGGAGGAAATGGTGGGTTTCCTTCAATCTGAAAGGAAAATCTACGCTCAAACTGTCAATTGTCATATATTTGGAGGCATCAAATAATTTTTTTAATCCTCCCCTCTTTCCCTCTTTTCTCTTTACTGATATGAAATGTGTCAATTATTTGTCCATTTATTCAACACAAAGAGTAACATTAGCAATCCTTCCTAAGGTAGCAAATTGTTGTTCATTAACACAAAAAAGAACTCCACTTTAACCCTTTCACTGTTTTTTTTTTTTTTTTTACATTAACATCCTCTACCTATGCTCAAATCAATATTTTATTTATTTATCCTCCTAAGGTTTACTGTGCTGCTGTATACATGTTTTCAAATTGGAGCATTAAAGATAGCTCAAACCGATGATGTCTTTGGATGTTCTGTCACGTAGCTATTACTGTATCTCTGATTAATCGGCACTCACCTTTTCCTTCTTCTCTTTGAGACTTGTCACATTATGCATCTTTGTTTTGCTTTCCTTTTTCCTTTTGGTCTTGTTATTTATTTATCATGTGCCATCTGCACATTTTAGAAGAGTCTACCCTGAGTTGCACTTCAAGTTTGAAAATTATATTGGCTTCATTTTTGCTCATTGTATTATTGACCTAATTCTAAACCTTCCACTTCTCTTCCTCCTTCCCTTTCCAGTTCTCCTTTCATCGGTTAATCCTTGTGTTATTGGGGTGCCATTGTTATCGCTGCTGACACCGGACTGGGTTAATGGGGAAACAGAATATAACTTCAAATTGTCTGAAAAAAGTTTTACTAGGATCTGATTTACTTTAGAGCAGGTTGCATTTGCTTCTTTTTTATTTGAGATACTAGGCTATTGAAGTATGATTATATTTGTTAAATGTCAAAAGTATGATTATGTCATACTTGTGATTTTGATTATGATTATGATTATGATTCTAAGTTTAAATGTCAAAAGAGATAAGCATAAACTTATTATAATGATTATATTTGTTATAAAGTTATGTAGTCTAGATTATAACTCAACTATTGTCAAATCATAGATTGCTGTTTTATCTATCTCTTAACCTCTATTTATGAAATCTATTGGCTAATAAAGTAAAATAATTAATAATAAAGTAATAATTGTTAAAGTTTTAGAAACATTATATAATGCTGATGTAAGCAAATAAAAATATATTAATATAATGACTCAAATCAAAATATAAGAATTTATTTGGATACAATAAAATATTAAAAGTTTTTTAATAAATTTATGATATTTCGAAGATAAAAACTAATTTATTCACAATGTTAATTTCCATATATGACTTAATTCACTTTGCAAAATATACTCTATCCAAAATATACTCTAATATGAGCTAATACTTGCATCAAGAATTAATTCTTCAACTATAAAATGAAGAAGTAACAAGAAACTCTAACATAAAAACAGCAAAGAAATCAGAGAAATGGGCATTTCCAACAAATTCATGGCCATCCTACTTGTAGTAGCCATTGCCTTGAGCGAAATCAGTCTTGCTCATGCCGGAAAGAGATATTATGTTCACATCATCAATGGGTTGAGCGACAACGAATTGACTATACATTGCCAATCCAAAGATGACGATTTAGGTGTGCACCTAATCCAAATGTCCAAAGAATGGTATTGGACATTTGAGGCTAACTTTGGGGGAACGACACTTTTTTGGTGCAACATGAGTTGGGCAAATCACCATGGACGTTTCGATGTATATTGGGTCAATCGCGAATTGCTTGATAAGTGTGATTTCAAGGAGTGTTTTTGGAAAGCAGAAGATGATGGGTTATATCTAAAGAACAACAAAGACAATTCATGGATTCTGATCTATAATTGGGATTCTTGATTCTGTTTTTCGTTATTTTGTATGATCTTTCTTAACATTCACTTTTATTAATAAAAAAAATGAATGAAGAGAATAAAGCTATTTATTTTATAGTACATGCTCTTTTATTTTCTCTTTAGGTTTCTAATAGGTTTTATTTTTTTTCTTTAAACAAAAAAAAAAAGGTTGTGTTCTTCTAACAGCAAGCAAATTCATGCATATTGTATCGGTAATAATATTATCTTTTAAAAAAATAGGAATCCCTTAGTAAAAGATTAAAAAAAACAACAATGAAAACAAAATAGGTATAAATAAGCAATCGAATACACAAAAAAGCATCAAATGTTTTATCTTAAAATCGTATATCCAATCTAATACCTAATAATTAATATAAATATATAAAAGATAAAAGTTTTATCTCTTTTTGAAATCTAAATTGTCTAAATTAGTGCTTTTTATATTTCTTTAACTATTATATTAGCTTTCTTTTTTTAATATTTTTTTGTTGATAATTAGTTTAAAGATAATTGGGAATATATGGGAAAAGTCTTTCACCAGTGGTGTCACTATAAGAAAAGTTGATTTCACTTTTGGTTGGTACTATATGTCATGTAAGAAACTATATGAAATTGATGGAAAATTTCATTATTATTCCTGCTAGGTTAATGCTCCTAATCCAACTCCAGGGTAATTTGTATTTATATTTTTTATATTTGATACATAAAAAATTTATTATTCCATAATGATAATAAAAGTATTTTGAATTATTATATTATATTATAATTGTATAATTTTGTATTTTTTTAGGTACAAGTTGAATATTAAGGCATATGATAATTATGAAAAAGGCGATATTCGTACAGTTCAATACAAAAGCTAAGAATTTAATTAATAGAGATATCGATGATCTTTATGAAATATTTGCTAAGATATTGAGTTAAAAAATATTTTAATATTATTTAATATTCAAATTAATCGAATGACATATTTATACTTATGATTTAGGAAAATGGAGATTATAAAATCCAAGAGATATTTGAAGATCTCTAAGATAAAATTTGAGTGTTCAAGACGAGAGCAGCCAAGTATAATCTTGAGACAAGTAGTATCAAACTTATAGTGAATAAGAAGTATGATTATGATTCTAAGTTTAAATGTCAAAAGAGATAAGCATAAACTTATTATACTGATTATATTTGTTATAAAGTTATATAGTCTAGATTATAACTCAACTGTTGTCAAATCATAGATTGCTGTTTTATCTATCTCTTCACCTCTATCTATGAAATCTATTGGCTAATAGAGTAAAATAACACCTACTTCAAATATAACAAGAAATACTTAGAGAAAGAATTTCTGTATCTTTGCTTCAACAATAACTTATGAAAAAATCTCCCGTGAAAAAAGTTTGTATTTTAGATTGATTTTAAATATGAAATTTTTAATTTCTTGAAATCGAAAATATTATTGTTTTTGTTTAGAGATTTTTTTGATTTAATAAATTATAGTTTGAGTTTTCTTTAGAACTGATGATAATTGCATAAATATATTCAATATGTAATTAATTTTTTTATTATATTGAAATATATAAATTTGAATAAAAATAATTATAGAAGTTATGAGTTGTTCATAAACTCCATAGCTTATATTATCATTTTAAATAATTTATATTTACATAAGATTTATTGATATATGAATATATTTTTATGCATCATACGAATTTAAAACTAGTTAAAAATAAGTTTAATGGACTAATAATTATTACAATTTGCATACTACAAAAGATTAAATTGTTATCGTAAAGGCAATAAATTTTTAAATTGTAAAAAGGAAGTTAAAAGTAGAATTTTAACCTTGATTTTAAATTGAATTGTCAACTTTTATATTTAACAAAGGAGGTAGGCCGAAATGCCAATCTCATTTCCATCTCTTAACATAGTTGTTGATAGGATTTGACCCAGCACGTATCTTGCCTATTTCAGTGTCAATTTAATTTTTGGAGATGTTCTTCCTTTTGAAAAAAAAATTTATAATAAATTTTATTAGTGAAATATATAAATTTTTTATTAAAAAGCCAAAGATTGCTAAAAAGTTTCATTATTAGCATTGAAAAAGGTCAAGAAAAGGTCAATAGTAAAGAAATTAAAAATCATGAAATTTGCATTTATTGTCTGTGTTTGTGTTGATATGGGCGAAAAGCCATCCCATTTCACTCGTTTTCTTTGCTAGCTTTGTAGTGTAGGTATAGTTTATGGCAAAGTCACCGCAAAGGTTGTTTTCAATGCACATGATTTTGTTTGTTCCGAATATGTTATCCATGTCTTTTTTTTCCATTGACTTCAAATATTTAGCCAGAAATGAATTAATAGACTATCTTCATATTACTTCCCATACACCAAAAAAAAAAAAAGAAAAAGCTTCTAAATTTATAAAAGCATGACAGCGCTTGAAAATGCTACCAAAAAAGTTACCAAATCTTTGTTTTTTTGTAGTGCAATGACCTATCATATTTTATTTTTTTTTTATTACATTTATGTTCATATTTGCCCTTCATCAACAATACGAAGAGAAATTCGAGCATTAGGTTTCAGCTTTTGTCTTTAATTAAGGTAATTTCGAATTCAATTCTCCAAATATAATATATTTAAATTTTATTTTTAAAAAAAATTACTTTGATCTAATTAAATTTTATATCAGCTTCATATTAATAATGCAAGGAGAAATTCAACCATTAGGTTTTAGTTTTTTTCTTTTATTATGGTAATTTCAAATTCAATTCTCCAAATAAAATATATTTAAAATTTATTTTTAAACAAAATTACTTTGATCTAATTAAATTTTATATCAGCTTCATATCAACATCTTTCATTAAATGATGTAAAAGTAATTTCCATTCTTTTTCTTTCCTGTAGCTAAAACGCAACAAAACTTATGGCAAATCTTATTGCATCACATTCAAAACAATTTCTTTTGATTTCTTTTTTTTTTTAGCAAAATATATTTTTATTCTCAAAATCTTAAAACATATTTACTTAAATTCATATTCCTTCAAAAATCAAATTTTACACAATAATCAAATTCACTACAGCACATTCAAAGTCGCAGTTCACTTCTTTGTAAGTTTCATTATTATCATTTTTATCAAGTAAATAGAAAAAAAGGTAACCCCTTTTTTTTTCCTTTTTTTTTCTTAATTTTCCTTTCTTCTATAATTTGGACTATGAAAATAGAATTTTGTTGGGACTTTGCCCATTTTAAGATGAACTAAGTTAGAAATTTTTTTTGGGTTTTTCAATTTTGTTCTTGATCATCGTTTGATATGTTCTTAACATATTCTTTATTTTTGCTGTTGAGTTGCCTAGCAAATCTGATAGAATTAAAGTAGGATATCCGCTTTGTATTGCAGCTGGCTTTACCAACATGTTTCCTGCTCGGAGGTGTGGGTCCCTTAACTCCCCATTTAACTCCCCATTACACCCAAAGAAACAATGGAACTAGAGAAGTCGCGGAGTTGCAGTCCTGAAGTCAGTGAACGGAAACAACGCCCTTTTCTTCTTTCCATCCTATTCTCATATTGTTTTCGCCAACTTCGAGAGGGACATGGAATCCAACTAGATTAAAATACCTTTATTTAAGTATAAAATTTAAATCAGAATAAAGATTTTACACTATTTTAGTTAAAGAATAAACTCCAATAGATTTGGGTTCAAAAATATGGGATTTTTTTCTAAATTAAAGTATTTTTAAATTTTTAATTCCTAAAATAGATTGATTCTAATCTTCTTTCTCAAATTAAGGTATTTAAGCTAAGTCAAATTCATGATTGAAACAATCTTAAAAATTATTTTAAAAATAATATCAAATTAAAAAATAGTTAAAATATCATTATTTTAATATGTTTAAATATATTTTGGATTAAAATTAAATTTAAAAATATTTTTCCTTCTGCATATGTTAGAGTTTTTCCCTAAACTAAACTAAAGTACTTTGCAATCTTATTTCTTTAATTGGAATATTATTAAATTTTATTTTAAAAATTAGGTAATATTATCCTATTCTTCCATTTTTCAACTCATTAAAACTTTAATAAATCTATGATTATATATATATATATATGTATCTCTTTTTTTTTTTTTCCAACTAAATGGAAATTACTTAAAAAAAAAAGAAATTTAATACAACATGATTTCTAAAATAACAATTCCCTCCACTTAAAATTATCTAATTTCTGAAATGATCAACTCACAAATATAGAATCAATGCCTCATGATGCTACCAGCTTTTGAAAATTGACCACCGTGATACCAGCTTTTGAAAATTGCTACCATGCTACCAGCTTGTGAAATATTTTTCATGATGCCAAAACCTAAGGAGATTCAGAAGTTTCTTCAATCATAAATTGCTAGTCAACGTATCCATCACTGCAGTTTTTTATAATGATTTCAGGGTTTCCAACTCCAAGCAAAATCCAGACTTGTAAAATATGCAATATCCAAGCAACTCTATAGAACAAACTTCAGTCATGAATAGGCTCAATCAACACAATTTAAATTAATAAAACCTAATTATTCATGGGTAGTCCTTCAAAAAAATTAAAAAGAATCTTCTTGATATTTTGACAGAAATCCAATCTTAAAAAAAAAAGTTGTTCAGTTCTCTCATCTTTAACGAAGCAAGATCATTTACAATATACATGTTGTGATTAACATGTGAACACATGATTGTGAAATATATCAGTTGCGGCTCCATTTTTAGTGGAGGATGTCCATAGACACTTCATAAAATTGAAAAATAATAAAATTTAAAGAAAAAATTTTCACTGAACACTTCGAAACTTTTCTTTGAATACTTCCAAAGATGGAAAAAAAAGATAGAAAAATTTTTTTTCCTAAAACACCATAAAATTGATAAATTTATTAATAATTATTTTATATATTATAAATAGACACTTTTAGAAAAATTATGGATCTGCCATTAAAACCTACATTCTCACTTTAGAAATTTGTGCCACATAAATTCACATGGCAACATCCTAAGTAAATCTATTTAAAGGTCAAGCTATACTCCCAAATCCAAAAACTCGTTCAATTTTTTAGAGGGTTTGAACAAAAAATAAAAACTCTTTAAACAAGTTTAAATATAATTTTTAAACCCATTTAAATTCTAAATCAGGTCTTGGACAAAAAAATTTTAAGCCCAAGCCCACTCGATCCAACCGTAATTTACATATATATAAGTTTTTTATTTTTATATAAATGTGAATTATATATTAATTCACGTATTTATAAAATTTAAAAATAAAAATTATATATATTTTTTATTAAACTTAATTTTTACTTTTATATAATATTTATTTTAATTTATATATATGAATTAAATATAATCCCATTAAATTTAATTGAATTATATATTTTTAATATTTTAGTATATAAATTAAGTTTAATGGGTGCGTTCAAAATTTTTTTTTTAATTTGAATCAAGCTTGAAAAAATTTTAAAGCCTAAAATTTCAAATTGGGTCGAACTTAAACAAACATATAAGATATTAAAATCAGATATGAACTCAGCCTAAACCCAATCCGACCCAACTCATTAATACCTCTAATCGTAAAATTGAACCAAAAAAAAAAAAAAAAACTAACTAATGCTGAAAAACCCAATTCTACAAAGTTTCATGATTTTGAAGCGGTAAGAGTGAATTAGATTCAAGAATTCAATTTAACTAGCTTTGTAACATGCACGATGCACAGTTAATTTTTTATTTTATAAACATACAAATATAAATAAATGATCATTATATAATAATATATAATATTTTATATAGGTGTAAAATCAATTGGTTTGATGTAGTTTTATAGCTTTAAGTATGATTAATATTTTAACAACCCAACCATTGAAACTTTTCAAACCAATGTACATGTACTTATCATGCACATAAAGTTTTAAGTCAATCAAATATCTTTATCATACAAATTGAGATATATATTTTTATTACAAAACAAATAGTTAAACATTTTTAGTTAAACATTTTTAATTAACTCAAAATTTCATAATGCATGATTTACATGAATACTTTAATAAAGCATGACATCCAACAATTTGATTAATCAAATATAAATGGTATAAGAAGTATGAAAAAGAGTAAAACTAAATTAATGTTGTGGATCTCTCCCACATATATATATATATATATATAAAAAATAAACTTTTTATTTAAAAATAAACTTTAAATATTCAATTAAAAATGTTTTTAAATAAAAATAACAAATTTGTCTAGATAAAATTTTGGATAGACTCAAATTTGTTTCATTTTTATTATGTCTTCATGTTTTGTAAAAATATCAATATAACTTTTCATGTTTATTTTGATCAATTAAAGACAAGTTCATTTTATTTAAATAATCTATAATTTTATATCTTAAAATAATAATTAAAGAAAAAACTCCATCCTCATCTATATACCTTTTGGTGAAATTTAAAATATATCTTGTTACATATGATCTACATCAAATGTTAAAGTTTTTACATATGAAAATCTAATCTTATCTTTTGATCTTTTTCTATAAGAAAGAATTTATCAAATAAAATTTATATTTATCATTTTATATACATTTATAACTCGTAATCACATTTTAATACGCATATATATATATATATATATATATATATATATTGAAGTAAAACAATAGTAAAACCCTATACCATGTGCAAGTTAATTTATATGCCGTCTCCTTGTATCCCAATTTTTATTGCATCGTTGACTACTAAAGAATTAAAAGAAAAATCAAGCATATTCAATATAATGTGCTTGTTATTAGGCATGAGTTCATAATCAAATTTTAAAGTGATAACAATAATTAATAATTTAACTCTTTTTCTTTGTTATGATTAATAAATGTATAGTAATATATGTATTCTTATAATATATAAATCTATAGATCTATCATTAAATACAACCTAAGGAGTCACCACTAATCTTTTTCTATTTAAGTGTAATTGACTACCTAACTATATGCTTCAAATGTTCAATAGCTATTCTAGAAGCCGAATGCTCCAAATGTTCATTATTTGTTGGCCTGAAATCAAACGTCTTAGCTATAAGCTTTAAATGCTCAATAGCTATTCTAGAAGCCATTTCATAACCCTCTGCAATCTGGATGGGATGAATCCCACGTTCTAATAGACACTCTGCCTGCTCTAAAAGTATCCAGCCATGACAACAACACCAATCGTCCCATCACCAATTTCATAATCTGGACTTCGGGATAGTTCAACCATCAATTTGGCAATTTGATTGTCAACATCGATTTGCTCCAATATCGTCGCTCCATCATTTGTTGACAACATCCAAAAAACAAGTCAGGAAACTTTGAACACGATCTAGTGTATGATTTCACTAACAAATCGAAGTACAGAAATATAAATTTCAAGATGCTTTTTCCTCAAACATTAAGTCAGCAAAATTTTAACTAAACCAAAGTTTCCAATTGAAGACTATTAAGTTTAATAAAGAAACTATAAATCCTGAAATTACCAATAAAACCTACATTTACCTTCCCAAATAGCTTATTCTAACTAACTTCTTCTTTCGAAGCTCCAAGCCAAATAGAACATTAATCAAAAATAATTTTTTAAAACCTAATCGAGTAACCAAGAACTTAATGATCAAGCAAAAATTAGAAGAAAAAAAACACAAAACAAAAGAGTTGGAAATGAGTTAACTGATGGTGACATCGCCGTCGGAGCTTTGAAAAATTATCTACGCATAATCTTAAGTTGTTAAAAGAATGCAAACCAAAAAGATAATAGAAAATTAGTAGAATATAACCAATGTGTTGTTAAGCTTTGAAAGATTGATACTTCTAACCCTAGATTTTTTAAAATGAGAAAGAGAAAAAGGCATTTAAAGGCGAAATCAAGAATTTTTCTCATTAGAGTAATGGCAATGATGGAATTGATTTGAGTTGCTATGGTGAGTAGCTGATTTAGGCAAACAATCATCGAAACTTTAAAAATTAAAAGAAAAAAAAAAGCAAATAAGCTTCGACAGATTAACCAAACATACCTGAAAAGAAGATTTACGACAAGAAATAATTGAAATCGGAGAGGTCACTGGCACATGAAGCAGATGCAGGAGCTGAATAAAAAGCGATGGTGGCACAAATAGAAGAAACAAAGGCGAAAAATTCTTGGGTGGAGGCACCAAATTTGCAAATTGAGTAGTGTTCATTGATTTTTCTTTTTTTTAAACAATTTGTTTTTTGGATTTTTTTTTTTTTTTTTTGCTTTTTAAAAGAATGGCTCCTAGTATTTTTATGGCTTTGCCTTTTTAGTGGAAAAAATAAAGATTATCAACAGTGAGGGTGACAACTATTATTAAATGTTTAGACGATACTTTTCGTTTTTTATTTTTTTTAAGTCAAGATTATTTTTTAATAATAAAATTATTTTTGTTTATTATTCTTATAAAAGGTAAAAAAAATTAATCAAATGAATATCATTTAAGTACAACTAATAAAAATTATTTACTAAATATTATTTTGATTCTTAACTTTTATTAAAATGAAAAATAAATTTTCACTATTTTTTTTTACAAAATAAAAATAAAAGAGTTATAAAATAAACTCTTTTCCTGAAGATGCTCTGCAGTCTAACCGTGGGTTTGAGGCTAATTTCATTTACTTTGCTTAGAAAGTTATGAAAATATTATGTAGATAAATTCACGTTTGTCCGTCATAAACAATACGAGAGTTCACTTAAAAAAAATATGACGAGAAGTTCTAACATTAGGTTTGGGTTCAAAAATAAAGAAAAGATTTTTTTCATGTTTCAAAATTATTGAATTTAAAGTTCATAAATGTATTAAACCTATTTAAGAGTTGGGCTATTCGTCTAAGTCCATAGGTTTATTTCAATTTTGAGAGAGTTTGAATAAAAAATTAAAACTTGTTAAATAGATTTAGGAACAATTTTAAGTCCGTTTAAATTTTAAGCTGAACTTTAGACAAAAAATTTAAAACTTGAACTTAGTTCGACCTAGTCCAAATTTATATATATACATTTTTTATTTTTATGTATATGTGAATTATATATAAATTAATTCATATATATATAAATTAAAATAAGATTTATATATATTTTATTAATTTTAACTTTTATATAATTTTTATTTTTAATTTATATAAATACGTGAATTGAATATAATTCTATTAAACTTAATTTAAGCATATTTTTTTAATTTTTTATTATATAAATTGAGTTTAATGGGATTTATTTTTTTAATTTAGATTAGGCTTGGAAAAATTTTAAAGCCCAAAATTTTGAGCAAAATTGAGCTTGACAAACATATAAACTATATGATTAATATTTGTTTAAATTATTTTTATTTTTAATTTATTTTTATAATTTAAAATTATTAAATTTCAATCGAATGTATTGTTTGCCTTTGGATAGAACAATGTCTAATTCAACTTGTACACACACTCATCACTTATTTATAGGCTTGACATCAAGATCTATCTACTTAGCACCCTCAAGATCAAGATCTTCTTCACTTAACTGTATCTCAACGCGCTCAAGATCAGGATGATCTCTTCTTAATTATGTCTCAACACTCTCGATATCAGGATCATCTCTTCTTGATTGTACTTGAACAGTCTGGATTGCAAGATCATCTCTTCTCGATTGTGTCTCAGCACTCTTCCCCCACAACATGGCATATGTTCCAATAATAATTAGTAATCCACCTATAACGCTGTTAATTTTGAACAAAAAAACACCCCAAAATTAGTGGAATATATGATAATGTTATTTGATCACAAAAGTTGAAAGAAAGTTATTAGATACCTCCCTAGGTGAATCTCCTCGTGTAGTAAAGTAGGGCCCATGAGTGCTGTAAAGATGAGGGCTAAAGGAGAAGTCGCGAAGACAAAAACTGGTCCTTGTTGTCGTGCGCACCATGTTGCAAGCATTACTGACAATCCAGATGCAAGGATGCCCTATCCATTTTATTAAATGAAAGAATAAATTTAGCGGTAAAAAAATATCATTTACTTTTAACTTCTAAAACTTGTTTGTAAACTAAAGCTTAGTATTTCTATCTCTTTTTGTTTTCTCCTCCTAACCCTATCACTGTAGTTAAAAGTTTTTTCTTATTTCAAATATAAGATATAAAAGCATATTAAAAAATGTAATAGATAATTTTATATATCTACAAAATTAAGAAAAAAAAAAAACAAAATAAAATTAGTAAGTAATTACCGAGTAAGTTATGGCGCTAGCATCCTGCGCCAAGTACCAAGCAGACCAATCCCTCTGTATAGAGATAGCATATATAGTGGAGAGTACAGTGCTACTACTACACATAAAGAATAAAGAAGAGAAAACTGGGTAGGAGTATGTCCTGCTCATCATCGTCTAGTTAAAACAAAGGAAAAAAACTAATTGTTAATAATTTATATTTTATTTTAATATAGTTTATATTAAAATTCAAATATATGCATACCAATATGGTAAGAAAGATCGCAAAACAAACACAACTGCTGAAAGCTAACATGATCCCATATACTGGCCTTTGCACTTGGGTTAAAGCTGCTATCCCATGATGCTGTAATAAATCCACAGAAGTGGACCATAGATGGATGTTTGGTCCACTATAGAAGCTAATAATCATGGCACCTGTGATGCTAATGACGGTGCCAATCAACTTAAACTTACCAGGCCAAGTGGCTAAAGTGAAAGTCTCCATCCTAAGAAAACAAGTAAATATCCTTAGATCCAAACTTTGTTTTTTTTTTTTTTTTTTTCAAAATTTCCAATACCTGAAAACGATTGCCAGCATGTAAGTGACGGCAAGAGATAGATTTGAAATTGCTGCCAAGTATGTCACAGAAGCAAAAGCAAAGCTGGCTGCAAATATATTCTGCCCTAGTGCTCCCCTTGATTCCACGAAACAAAATTTAAATTAATCAATAGATAATTAGGTTTTAAATAGAAAATTAAATTTTAAAAAATAAAGTGCATACCCAAAAACTCCAGCTAAGATGCCTAAACCAGCTATCCTCCATGTCAATGCGGACCTTGTACTCCTGCAAAAAAATTTTTTTTTTTAAATTCATATGCAAATTATGAATCAATATATTATTTATTTCACATTTAAAAAACATATAAATTTAGTTTTTAAAAACGTACCTGTCAACTATCAATGCAAAGGGGAGTATACATATTGTGGCGACGATGAATTGATATACCACCAAAATTCGTAAACTAAAACCGACGTTATAAGACACCTTGTATAGGATATTAACCCCAACGCTAATGACTTGTGTTAACATCATGCCAAGAATCCAAAAAAACAACCTTGTGTAAATGGTGCTGGAACTAATCATAACAACGTTAGTCTTAAATTGTAAAAAATAATATATTATATTTTTTAGAATCATGCAGTAGACATCATGCCCGGGAAAGCTATTATATTTTTAGAAAAATATCATCACCTAAACATTATTACAGAATCACTACTCAGATTTCTCTAAAATATCATTATTAAATCCTTATTATATACATGAATAATATATCAACGATGAATTTAAACATGAGATATGAAATTAAAATAAGAATGAGAATCTAAACAATAAAAGAATTAACAATACATAAAATTAAACTTATAATTGAATTTAAACAATCATAAATAAATTATAAAATATAATTAAAATCAAACACACATAAAAATAAATAAACTTTATTAAAAACATATTTTATATTTTATATTTTAAAAATTTACTTATCACAATATTCTAAATAAAGAAAGTTACTACTTTATTTTTATTATTATATTCATATCAAGATTAAAAGAAATATATGAGATCCATTACTATGGTCCCACGTCATCCCTTTTTACTGCCTAAATGGTGTTAGTATTCCATTTTAATCCAATCCATTAAAAATGCAAAGAAGAAATAAAGAAAGCCACAATGGTCCCCTCGCCATGGCCTTTGTTTCTTCTTCATAGCATTGAATTGGGGTCTTTCTTTTACATGTATATATGTATTTGTAATAATTTGAAATAAAATGTGGAAGACTATTTTGGAGGTCACTACCATCAGACAGATGAAAAAACGAAATGAGAACATGAGGGCTCACCATTAACGGGAAGCCGCGTGCGGAAGGAGTTATAGGCCCATTTCAGCCTTCCATGCAGCATACATTCCATGCATTAATTGGAAACGTCAATTCCTTTACCATTTCTTCCTTAATAGAAATAAGTTCAATGGACAAATAATTATTACTATTTGCATACCATATAAGATTAAATTGTTATCGTAAAAGAAATAAAATTTTTAAATTGTTAAAAAGGAAGTTAAAAATACAATTTTAATCTTGATTTTAGGTTGAATTTTCAACTTTTATCTCTAACAAATGAGGTAGGCTCAAATGCCAATCTCATTTTTATCTTTCATCACAAGTCACAGCTGCTGATAGGATTTAACTTAGCACATATCTTACCTAGCTCATCAGTAACTTAATTTTTGGAGATGCTCTTGGTTTGGAAAAAAATTTTATAAGAAATTTTATAAGTAAAATTTATGAAACTTTTAGTTAAAAATAAGTAAATCAAAATTAAAATAATAAATAATAAATTAAAATATTTCGTCACATAAATCAATAATGTAAAATTTAAAAAAAAAATTAATAAATTATCTGCATGAACTCTTTAATCCCAATTATTACCCAAATAATAAATGCATTTACGAAACTAAACAGCAATAACAAATTACAAAAATCATTGTATTATCATTAAACCTAAAGAATTAAACTATAACTACAATTAATAAGAACAAGCATAGGAAAATTATAAGAATTTTCTTGCAGGAAAATATTCTAAAAATGAAGTTGATTGTTCAAGCACATAGGTATCCCAAAATAGATAATTTTTGGGCAAATAGAAAGTGCAAGGTTTCAATAATTATAAAATATTCTGCCCATGAAGGATCTACGTCGTAAAGTCTTCATTATATTGTAAGGACATCAACAAAGTCACATCAAGTCCTACATCACAATTTATTTAAAAAAAAAAAAAACGAAGAAACTAATTGTAGAAAGTCAAATTAGGATGCAGTTCATTATTGGAAATTTCTTTAAAATTTCGAATTAGAGTTCACTTTAATTGGCAAGTATTTTTAGGTCTTTCTTAGGATTACGTTAGTAACAATTACGTTTTCTCTAATTTTGGATATAGCTTTTAACTTATAATATGGTGCTGGCTGAGGGCACACGCAATGGTGCATTAAGCTAGCTCTTATGATTAAAAAGCCTGAATATCATTAACTGAGCTTAAGGGATGTGATATAAGATTAATTTGCAAATTACCCTTCTTGTCTTGAAAGTTTGAAAAACTAAGTGTAAATTAATAGGCAGTTAAACAAAAAAGATTCCAGCTTCAATCTTATTAATTACAAAAAATTCACCCTTAATTTTAAAAATTCAAGTGATGTTTATAGCTTTAATTAGTGCTTAAATTCAGAATTTAAGATGAAGTTTTTATCATAGGTCGATTAGGATAATTATTTTCTTTATCATTATTATTAATATGCATTAAAATAAAAGATATGCTCTTCTGTAACGTGCCATCAAAGATAGTAGCATTAATATGTATTAAAATATTCTTTTGAAGATTTTTGATCCCAATTAACAAAGATTTTGTAAAACGTAATCTACAAATATTCATAAATAGCAAACAATTAATTGACTACTATTAAAAATATAAATAAATAGCTCAGCTCAAACAGAAAGAAAATAGAGAAAATTAAAAACTAAAGAGGAAGTAGAAATTACTAAAATTACATGCACATTAAAGAAAACCCAATGCATTACCTTAAGTACCTGTGAATAAATGAACACGTGAATTTCGCATCACATACTCAACAAAGTAAGTGGCAATGTGGCATGGTCCAGAATTTGTATAAGTGGCATTAATATTAAAATATTATTTTTTTTGTTTATATTTTTTTATTTGATATAACATTGACAAAATTAAATAGAGAAAAATATCACACAATATAATATAAATTTTAAATAAATATATATATTTTCTTACAATTTATCCATAATAAAAATTTATTTCAATGATTTCTTATTTTACATAAAACTTTTTTCTCAACTTTTCTATCGTGCCGATTAAAATGTTAAAAAATAATAGAAGGAGAAGGATAATAAAATATATTTTTTAATTTTTTTATAGTGAGATTAAATTTGTACTATCAAATAATTAATTATCTATGAAATAATTATTATATCAAGTACATCAAACCAATAATCATTTATAAATTAGATCAGACTCGTCATGAGAAAAATCACACTTAATTAGTGTGATGACAACAAAGTGATGAAGAAAGAATTTTAATAAGAAATATACAAAAAGTTAAAATTAAAATAAAACTAAAAATGTTATTAATGAAAAGGTAAATCGAAATACATGTTAAAAATTTTTTCGAACTCAATTGTTAATGTTTTGAAAATTTCTTTTAAAAAATTATTAATTACTGCAACAAAGCAAAGCAACTTGAGTAATATTTCACAAACTCTATTATATTGGACATTGTTGCTTCCCTTAGAAAACTTTGGAATGCTTTTGTTACGGAATTAACCATCAAGTTCCCTCGGTTTGAGAAAAAAAATTATGTAGTTCCCTATGTGTAAATACTAAACTTAGCAATGATAAGGTAAGCTCTATCGATTGAGTTTTTCAACCATCGAAAGAAGTTATATAGGTTGGGTATCTCAACCAATATAGAAAGCTTTATAATTTTGAGTATCTCAATCAAGAAAGCTCTACAGGTTAAGTTTTTCATCAAGGAAAGAAGTTTTATAGGTTAAGTATCAACCAATAAAGAAAGCTTTATAGGTTGGACTAAGTTAAATGTTAAATGTGAAAGTCTAAGCATTTTGAATTAGCAAGATATTGAACTTGAAAATTTTAGCCTTTAAGAAATTTTCAGACTTCGATTAGGTTCTACAAGTTAGTAAGCTTAAAAGGCTTGAACCATATAAAAAGTTTAGCCTTTGGCGAAAGTTGAAAGTGAAAGCAAATAGACATTCTTCCATTTATTAGAAAGCATTTGTCAAGAAAGGCTAAGATATCTACTAGTTTATATAAGTCATGTTGAAAATGAATCTTAACACAATGTTAAAGCATCTGTAGATTGCATTGCTGAGGCACTAGAGTCCCCTTTGTGATGTATAATGCTGAAAACTTTGAGTTCACTGCAGAGAAAATGAAAAAAAGATTGTAAAAGCATTTAGGAAGTTTATGCAATATCTTTTAGAATTTAGCTCAAAGTGGTGGAAAAGGCCACAGTTAGGTCTTTAGTGATAAAAAAAGTAATTTCATATATATAAAAGACTAAAAATTTCATTTATGACCTTACTTTTTGGAAGCTACTATCAGTGATCGTGGTGTGAAGCTTTCTTCACTAAAATTTCTTTTCTGCTCTAAGTTGGTTAAAGAACCAAAGTGAACAAAATTTTATTGCCTGTTGTTTTCATGGTCTTTTACATGACACCTAGTCATTTTCCAAAACGTGTTGTGTATTTCTTTCTTTGAAATTTTCCAAACACTGCTGGGTCAATTTGACTAGATTGCTTGAAGAAAATTTGTATTTATCCGGTTTTCATGCTTTAATAATTTTTACTTGTATGAAATATTCACTATCCCAGCTTGGGTGCTGTCTCTATTGCTGTTAGTTAACAAAATGATTGTTGAATACAGAAGCATTACTTTGTTATGCTTTGCTGGGGCTATCAGGGTTCTTTGTTACATCCTGTGATTGAAGAGTGCGTAATGATTTGGCTCAGCCTTGTCGAGAATTATACCTCTGTTGCTGTCAGCGGGGTATAACTCTACTTGTAAACTTCGATGGACGTTGTTGAATTATACTGTCAGTTTGATATTTTAGCATTCATCATTAGTTTTGCTAAAACTTTGTCAACTTCATGTCGTTGATATACTAAAGGAGAATGCTTAAATCACTTAAACAGGGAAACTGCTGCGATTTATCACCGTCGACCTTATCTTCTCTTTCTCTTCCTTGGACCCCTCTTCTGCCAAATTTTGTCTCATGATTGGTATAGTAGAGTTCATTTCATGTTTATCTCTATGGTTACACCTTATATGTCTATATATGCTTATGTGCAAACCTGCAGCCAACACATGCACAAATACGTGGAAAGGAAGTGGCAATTTGCATCAAATTTTGTTCATGTAATGTTCAAAACCTTGCATGTCTTATACTATGTTTCATCTCTTTAGTCAATTACCCAATAATGTGCAATATGCAATTTACTAATTCAATGTGGAGGAAATGGTGGGTTTCCTTCAATCTGAAAGGAAAATCTACGCTCAAACTGTCAATTGTCATATATTTGGAGGCATCAAATAATTTTTTTAATCCTCCCCTCTTTCCCTCTTTTCTCTTTACTGATATGAAATGTGTCAATTATTTGTCCATTTATTCAACACAAAGAGTAACATTAGCAATCCTTCCTAAGGTAGCAAATTGTTGTTCTTTAACACAAAAAAGAACTCCACTTTAACCCTTTCACTGTTTTTTTTTACATTAACATCCTCTACCTATGCTCAAATCAATATTTTATTTATTTATCCTCCTAAGGTTTACTGTGCTGCTGTATACATGTTTTCAAATTGGAGCATTAAAGATAGCTCAAACCGATGATGTCTTTGGATGTTCTGTCACGTAGCTATTACTGTATCTCTGATTAATCGGCACTCACCTTTTCCTTCTTCTCTTTGAGACTTGTCACATTATGCATCTTTGTTTTGCTTTCCTTTTTCCTTTTGGTCTTGTTATTTATTTATCATGTGCCATCTGCACATTTTAGAAGAGTCTACCCTGAGTTGCACTTCAAGTTTGAAAATTATATTGGCTTCATTTTTGCTCATTGTATTATTGACCTAATTCTAAACCTTCCACTTCTCTTCCTCCTTCCCTTTCCAGTTCTCCTTTCATCGGTTAATCCTTGTGTTATTGGGGTGCCATTGTTATCGCTGCTGACACCGGACTGGGTTAATGGGGAAACAGAATATAACTTCAAATGGTCTGAAAAAATTTTTACTAGGATCTGATTTACTTTAGAGCAGGTTGCATTTGCTTCTTATTTATTTGAGATACTAGGCTATTGAAGTATGATTATATTTGTTAAATGTCAAAAGTATGATTATGTCATACTTGTGATTTTGATTATGATTATGATTATGATTCTAAGTTTAAATGTCAAAAGAGATAAGCATAAACTTATTATAATGATTATATTTGTTATAAAGTTATGTAGTCTAGATTATAACTCAACTATTGTCAAATCATAGATTGCTGTTTTATCTATCTCTTAACCTCTATCTATGAAATCTATTGGCTAATAAAGTAAAATAATTAATAATAAAGTAATAAAGTAATAATTGTTAAAGTTTTAGAAATATTATATAATGCTGACGTAAGCAAATAAAAATATATTAATATAATGACTCAAATCAAAATATAAGAATTTATTTGGATACAATAAAATATTAAAAGTTTTTTAATAAATTTATGATATTTCGAAGATAAGAACTAATTTATTCACAATGTTAATTTCCATATATGACTTAATTCACTTTGCAAAATATACTCTATCCAAAATATACTCTAATATGAGCTAATACTTGCATCAAGAATTAATTCTTCAACTATAAAATGAAGAAGTAACAAGAAACTCTAACATAAAAACAGCAAAGAAATCAGAGAAATGGGCATTTCCAACAAATTCATGGCCATCCTACTTGTAGTAGCCATTGCCTTAAGCCAAATCAGTCTTGCTCATGCCGGAAAGAGATATTATGTTCACATCATCAATGGGTTGAGCGACAACGAATTGACTATACATTGCCAATCCAAAGATGACGATTTAGGTGTGCACCTAATCCAAATGTCCAAAGAATGGTATTGGACATTTGAGGCTAACTTTGGGGGAACGACACTTTTTTGGTGCAACATGAGTTGGGCAAATCACCATGGACGTTTCGATGTATATTGGGTCAATCGCGAATTGCTTGATAAGTGTGATTTCAAGGAGTGTTTTTGGAAAGCAGAAGATGATGGGTTATATCTAAAGAACAACAAAGACAATTCATGGATTCTGATCTATAATTGGGATTCTTGATTCTGTTTTTCGTTATTTTGTATGATCTTTCTTAACATTCACTTTTATTAATAAAAAAAATGAATGAAGAGAATAAAGCTATTTATTTTATAGTACATGCTATTTTATTTTCTCTTTAGGTTTCTAATAGGTTTTATTTTTTTTCTTTAAACAAAAAAAAAAAAAGGTTGTGTTCTTCTAACAGCAAGCAAATTCATGCATATTGTATCGGTAATAATATTATCTTTTAAAAAAATAGGAATCCCTTAGTAAAAGATTAAAAAAAACAACAATGAAAACAAAATAAGCATGAATAAGCAATCGAATACACAAAAAAGCATGAAATGTTTTATCTTAAAATCGTATATCCAATCTAATACCTAATAATTAATATAAATTTATAAAAGATAAAAGTTTTATCTCTTTTTGAAATCTAAATTGTCTAAATTAGTGCTTTTTATATTTCTTTAACTATTATATTAGCTTTCTTTTTTTAATATTTTTTTTGTTGATAATTAGTTTAAAGATAATTGGGAATATATGGGAAAAGTCTTTCACCAGTGGTGTCACTATAATAAAAGTTGATTTCACTTTTGGTTGGTACTATATGTCATGTAAGAAACTATATGAAATTGATGGAAAATTTCATTATTATTCCTGCTAGGTTAATGCTCCTAATCCAACTCCAAGGTAATTTGTATTTATATTTTTTATATTTGATACATAAAAAATTTATTATTCCATAATGATAATAAAAGTATTTTAAATTATTATATTATATTATAATTGTATAATTTTGTATTTTTTTAGGTACAAGTTGAATATTGAGGCATATGATAATTCTAAAAAAGGCGATATTCGTACAGTTCAATACAAAAGCTAAGAATTTAATTAATAGAGATATCGATGATCTTTATGAAATATTTGCTAAGATATTGAGTTAAAAAATATTTTAATATTATTTAATATTCAAATTAATCGAATGACATATTTATACTTATGATTTAGGAAACTGGAGATTATAAAATCCAAGAGATATTTGAAGATCTCTGAGATAAAATTTGAGTGTTCAAGACGAGAGCAACCAAATATAATCTTGAGACAAGTAGTATCAAACTTATAGTGAATAAGAAGTATGATTATGATTCTAAGTTTAAATGTCAAAAGAGATAAGCATAAACTTATTATAATGATTATATTTGTTATAAAGTTATATAGTCTAGATTATAACTCAATTGTTGTCAAATCATAGATTGCTGTTTTATCTATCTCTTCACCTCTATCTATGAAATCTATTGGCTAATAAAGTAAAATAACACCTACTTCAAATATAACAAGAAATACTTAGAGAAAGAATTTCTGTATCTTTGCTTCAACAATAACTTATGAAAAAATCTCCCATGAAAAAAGTTTGTATTTTAGATTGATTTTAAATATGAAATTTTTAATTTATTGAAATCGAAAATATTATTGTTTTTGTTTAGAGATTTTTTGGATTTAATAAATTATAGTTTGAGTTTTCTTTAGAACTGATGATAATTGCATAAATATATTCAATATGTAATTAATTTTTTTATTATATTGAAATATATAAATTTGAATAAAAATAATTATAGAAGTTATGAGTTGTTCATAAACTCCATAGCTTATATTATCATTTTAAATAATTTATATTTACATAAGATTTACTGATATGTGAATATATTTTTATGCATCATACGAATTTAAAACTAGTTAAAAATAAGTTTAATGGACTAATAATTATTACAATTTGCATACTACAAAAGATTAAATTGTCATCGTAAAGGCAATAAAATTTTTAAATTGTAAAAAGGAAGTTAAAAGTAGAATTTTAACCTTGATTTTAAGTTGAATTGTCAACTTTTATATTTAACAAAGGAGGTAGGCTGAAATGCCAATCTCATTTTCATCTCTTAACATAGTTGTTGATAGGATTTGACCCAGCACGTATCTTGCCTATTTCAGTGTCAATTTAATTTTTGGAGATGTTCTTCCTTTTGAAAAAAAAAATTTATAATAAATTTTATTAGTGAAATATATAAATTTTTTATTAAAAAGCCAAAGATTGCTAAAAAGTTTCATTATTAGCATTGAAAAAGGTCAAGAAAAGGTCAATAGTAAAGAAATTAAAAATCATGAAATTTGCATTTATTGTCTGTGTTTGTGTTGATATGGGCGAAAAGCCATCCCATTTCACTCGTTTTCTTTGCTAGCTTTGTAGTGTAGGTATAGTTTATGGCAAAGTCACCGCAAAGGTTGTTTTCAATGCACATGATTTTGTTTGTTCCGAATATGTTATCCATGTCTTTTTTTTCCATTGACTTCAAATATTTAGCCAGAAATGAATTAATAGACTATCTTCATATTACTTCCCATACACCAAAAAAAAAAAAAGAAAAAGCTTCTAAATTTATAAAAGCATGACAGCGCTTGAAAATGCTACCAAAAAAGTTACCAAATCTTTGTTTTTTTGTAGTGCAATGACCTATCATATTTTATTTTTTTTTATTACATTTATGTTCATATTTGCCCTTCATCAACAATACGAAGAGAAATTCGAGGATTAGGTTTCAGCTTTTATCTTTAATTAAGGTAATTTCGAATTCAATTCTCCAAATATAATATATTTAAATTTTATTTTTAAAAAAAATTACTTTGATCTAATTAAATTTTATATCAGCTTCATATTAATAATGCAAGGAGAAATTCAACCATTAGGTTTTAGTTTTTTTCTTTTATTATGGTAATTTCAAATTCAATTCTCCAAATAAAATATATTTAAAATTTACTTTTAAACAAAATTACTTTGATCTAATTAAATTTTATATCAGCTTCATATCAACATCTTTCGTTAAATGATGTAAAAGTAATTTCCATTTTTTTTCTTTCCTGTAGCTAAAACGCAACAAAACTTATGGCAAATCTTATTGCATCACATACAAAGCAATTTCTTTTGATTTCTTTTTTTTTTTAGCAAAATATATTTTTATTCTCAAAATCTTAAAACATATTTACTTAAATTCATATTCCTTCAAAAATCAAATTTTACACAATAATCAAATTCACTACAGCACATTCAAAGTCGCAGTTCACTTCTTTGTAAGTTTTATTATTATCATTTTTATCAAGTAAATAGAAAAAAAGGCAACCCCTTTTTTTTTCCTTTTTTTTTTCTTAATTTTCCTTTCTTCTATAATTTGGACTATGAAAATAGAATTTTGTTGGGACTTTGCCCATTTTAAGATGAACTAAGTTAGAAATTTTTTTTGGGTTTTTCAATTTTGTTCTTGATCATCGTTTGATATGTTCTTAACATATTCTTTATTTTCTGTTGAGTTGCCTAGCAAATCTGATAGAATTAAAGTAGGATATCCGCTTTGTATTGCAGCTGGCTTTACCAACATGTTTCCTGCTCGGAGGTGTGGGTCCCTTAACTCCCCATTTAACTCCCCATTACACCCAAAGAAACAATGGAACTAGAGAAGTCGCGGAGTTGCAGTCCTGAAGTCAGTGAACGGAAACAACGCCCTTTTCTTCTTTCCATCCTATTCTCATATTGTTTTCGCCAACTTCGAGAGGGACATGGAATCCAACTAGATTAAAATACCTTTATTTAAGTATAAAATTTAAATCAGAATAAAGATTTTACACTATTTTAGTTAAAGAATAAACTCCAATAGATTTGGGTTCAAAAATATGGGATTTTTTTCTAAATTAAAGTATTTTTAAATTTTTAATTCCTAAAATAGATTGATTCTAATCTTATTTCTCAAATTAAGGTATTTAAGCTAAGTCAAATTCATCATTGAAACAATCTTAAAAAATTATTTTAAAAATAATATCAAATTAAAAAATAGTTAAAATATCATTATTTTAACATGTTTAAATATATTTTGGATTAAAATTAAATTTAAAAATATTTTTCCTTCTGCATATGTTAGAGTTTTTCCCTAAACTAAACTAAAGTACTTTGCAATCTTATTTCTTTAATTGGAATATTATTAAATTTTATTTTAAAAATTAGGTAATATTATCCGATTCTTCCATTTTTCAACTCATTAAAACTTTGATAAATCTATGATTATATATATATATATATATGTATCTCTTTTTTTTTTTTCCAACTAAATGGAAATTACTTAAAAAAAAGAAATTTAATACAACATGATTTCTGAAATAACAATTCCCTCCACTTAAAATTATCTAATTTCTGAAATGATCAACTCACAAATATAGAATCAATGCCTCGTGATGCTACCAGCTTTTGAAAATTGCTACCATGCTACCAGCTTGTGAAATATTTTTCATGATGCCAAAACCTAAGGAGATTCAGAAGTTTCTTCAATCATAAATTGCTAGTCAACGTATCCATCACTGCAGTTTTTTATAATGATTTCAGGGTTTCCAACTCCAAGCAAAATCCAGACTTGTAAAATATGCAATATCCAAGCAACTCTATAGAACAAACTTCAGTCATGAATAGGCTCAATCAACACAATTTAAATTAATAAAACCTGCTTATTCATGGGTAGTCCTTCAAAAAAATTAAAAAGAATCTTCTTGATATTTTGACAGAAATCCAATCTTAAAAAAAAAAGTTGTTCAGTTCTCTCATCTTTAACGAAGCGAGATCATTTACAATATACATGTTGTGATTAACATGTGAACACATGATTGTGAAATATATCAGTTGCGGTTTCATTTTTAGTGGGAGGATGTCCATAGACACTTCATAAAATTGAAAAATAATAAAATTTAAAGAAAAAATTTTCACTGAACACTTCGAAACTTTTCTTTGAATACTTCCAAAGATGGAAAAAAAAGATAAAAAAACTTTTTTTTCCTAAAACACCATAAAATTGATAAATTTATTAATAATTATTTTATATATTATAAATAGACACCTTTAGAAAAATTATGGATCCGCCATTAAAACCTACATTCTCACTTTAGAAATTTGTGCCACATAAATTCACATGGCAACATCCTAAGTAAATCTATTTAAAGGTCAAGCTATACGCCTAAATCCAAAAACTCGTTCAATTTTTTAGAGGGTTTGAACAAAAAATAAAAACTCTTTAAACAAGTTTAAATATAATTTTTAAACCCATTTAAATTCTAAATCAGGTCTTGGACAAAAAAATTTTAAGCCCAAGCCCACTCGATCCAACCGTAATTTACATATATATAAGTTTTTTATTTTTATATAAATGTGAATTATATATTAATTCACGTATTTATAAAATTTAAAAATAAAAATTATATATATTTTTTATTAAACTTAATTTTTACTTTTATATAATATTTATTTTAATTTATATATATGAATTAAATATAATCCCATTAAATTTAATTGAATTATATATTTTTAATATTTTAGTATATAAATTAAGTTTAATGGGTGCATTCAAAATTTTTTTTTTTAATTTGAATCAGGCTTGAAAAAATTTTAAAGCCTAAAATTTCAAATTGGGTCGGACTTAAACAAACATATAAGATATTAAAATCAAATATGAACTCGGCCTAAACCCAATCCGACCCAACTCATTAATACCTCTAATCGTAAAATTGAACCAAAAAAAAAAAAACTAACTAATGCTGAAAAACCCAATTCTACAAAGTTTCATGATTTTGAAGCGGTAAGAGTGAATTAGATTCAAGAATTCAATTTAACTAGCTTGTAACATGCACGATGCACAGTTAATTTTTTATTTTATAAACATACAAATATAAATAAATGATCATTATATAATAATATATAATATTTTATATAGGTGTAAAATCAATTGGTTTGATGTAGTTTTATAGCTTTAAGTATGATTAATATTTTAACAACCCAACCATTGAAATGCTCAATAGCTATTCTAGAAGCCATTTCATAACCCTCTGCAATCTGGATGGGATGAATCCCACGTTCTAATAGCCACTCTGCCTGCTCTAAAAGTATCCAGCCATGACAACAACACCAATCGTCCCATCACCAATTTCATAATCTGGACTTCGGGATAGTTCAACCATCAATTGGGCAATTTGATTGTCAACATCGATTTGCTCCAATATCGTCGCTCCATCATTTGCTGACAACATCCAAAAAACAAGTCAGGAAACTTTGAACACGATCTAGTGTATGATTTCACTAAGAAATCAAAGTACAGAAATATAAATTTCAAGATGCGTTTTCCTCAAACATTAAGTCAGCAAAATTTTAACTAAACCAAAGTTTCCAATTGAAGACTATTAAGTTTAATAAAGAAACTATAAATCCTGAAATTACCAATAAAACCTACATTTATCTTCACAAATAGCTTATTCTAACTAACTTCTTCTTTCGAAGCTCCAAGCCAAATAGAACATTAATCAAAAATAATTTTTTAAAACCTAATCGAGTAACCAGGAACTTAATGATCAAGCAAAAATTAGAAAAAAAAAAAACACAAAACAAAAGAGTTGGAAATGAGTTAACTGATGGTGACATCGCCGTCGGGGTTTTGGAAAATTATCTACGCATAATCTTAAGTTGTTAAAAGAATACAAACCAAAAAGATAACAGAAAATTAGTAGAATATAACCAATGTGTTGTTAAGCTTTGAAAGATTGATACTTCTAACCCTAGATTTTTTAAAATGAGAAAGAGAAAAAGGCATTTAAAGGCGAAATCAAGAATTTTTCTCATTAGAGTAATGGCAATGATGGAATTGATTTGAGTTGCTATGGTGAGTAGCTGATTTAGGCAAACAATCATCAAAACTTTAAAAATTAAAAGAAAAAAAAAAGCAAATAAGCTTCGACAGATTAACCAAACATACCTGAAAAGAAGATTTACGACAAGAAATAATGGAAATCGGAGAGGTCGCTGGCACATGAAGCAGATGCAGGAGCTGAATAAAAAGCGATGGTGGCACAAATAGAAGAAACAAAGGCGAAAAATTCTTGGGTGGAGACACCGAATTTGCAAATTGAGTAGTGTTCATTGATTTTTCTTTTTTTTAAACAATTTGTTTTTTGGATTTTTTTTTTTTTTGCTTTTTAAAAGAATGGCTCCTAGTATTTTTATGGCTTTGCCTTTTTAGTGGAAAAAATAAAGATTATCAACAGTGAGGGTGACAGTTATTATTAAATGTTTAGACGATACTTTTCGTTTTTTATTTTTTTTAAGTCAAGATTATTTTTTAATAATAAAATTATTTTTGTTTATTATTCTTATAAAAGGTAAAAAAAATTAATCAAATGAATATCATTTAAGTACAACTAATAAAAATTATTTACTAAATATTATTTTGATTCTTAACTTTTATTAAAATGAAAAATAATTTTTCACTATTTTTTTTTACAAAATAAAAATAAAAGAGTTATAAAATAAACTCTTTTTCTGAAGATGCTCTGCAGTCTAACCGTGGGTTTGAGGCTGATTTCATTTACTTTGCTTAGAAAGTTATGAAAATATTACGTAGATAAATTCACGTTTGTCCGTCATAAACAATACGAGAGTTCACTTAAAAATAATATGACGAGAAGTTCTAACATTAGGTTTGGGTTCAAAAATAAAGAAAAGATTTTTTTCATGTTTCAAAATTATTGAATTTAAAGTTTATAAATGTATTAAATCCATAGGTTTATTTCAATTTTGAGAGAGTTTGAATAAAAAATTAAAACTTGTTAAATAGATTTAGGAACAATTTTAAGTCCGTTTAAATTTTAAGCTGAACTTTAGACAAAAAATTTAAAACTTGAACTTAGTTCGACCTAGTCCAAATTTATATATATATACATTTTTTATTTTTATGTATATGTGAATTATATATAAATTAATTAATATATATAAAAATTAAAATAAGATTTATATATATTTTATTAATTTTAACTTTTATATAATTTTTATTTTTAATTTATATAAATACGTAATTGAATATAATTCTATTAAACTTAATTTAAGCATATTTTTTTAATTTTTTATTATATAAATTGAGTTTAATGGGATTTATTTTTTTAATTTAGATTAGGCTTGAAAAAATTTTAAAGCCCAAAATTTTGAGCAAAATTGAGCTTGACAAACATATAAACTATATGATTAATATTAATTTAAATTATTTTTATTTTTAATTTATTTTTATAATTTAAAATTATTAAATTTCAATCGAATGTATTGTTTGCCTTTGGATAGAACAATGTCTAATTCAACTTGTACACACACTCATCACTTATTTATAGGCTTGACATCAAGATCTATCTACTTAGCACCCTCAAGATCAAGATCTTCTTCACTTAACTGTATCTCAACGCGCTGAAAATCAGGATGATCTCTTCTTAATTGTGTCTCAACACTCTCGATATCAGGATCATCTCTTCTTGATTGTACTTGAACAGTCTGGATTGCAAGATCATCTCTTCTCGACTGTGTCTCAGCACTCTTCCCCCACAACGTGGCATATGTTCCAATAATAATTAGTAATCCACCTATAACGCTGTTAATTTTGAACAAAAAAACACCCCAAAATTAGTGGAATATATGATAATGTTATTTGATCACAAAAGTTGAAAGAAAGTTATTAGATACCTCCCTAGGTGAATCTCCTCGTGTAGTAAAGTAGGGCCCATGAGTGCTGTAAAGATGAGGGCTAAAGGAGAAGTCGCGAAGACAAAAATTGGTCCTTGTTGTCGTGCGCACCATGTTGCAAGCATTACTGACAATCCAGATGCAAGGATGCCCTATCCATTTTATTAAATGAAAGAATAAATTTAGCGGTAAAAAAATATCATTTACTTTTAACTTCTAAAACTTGTTTGTAAACTAAAGCTTAGTATTTCTATCTCTTTTTGTTTTCTCCTCCTAACCCTATCACTGTAGTTAAAAGTTTTTTCTTATTTCAAATATAAGATATAAAAGCATATTAAGAAATGTAATAGATAATTTTATATATCTACAAAATTAAGAAAAAAAAAACAAAATAAAATTAGTAAGTAATTACCGAGTAAGTTATGGCGCTAGCATCCTGCGCCAAGTACCAAGCAGACCAATCCCTCTCTATAGAGATAGCATATATAGTGGAGAGTACAGTGCTACTACTACACATAAACAATAAAGAAGAGAAAACTGGGTAGGAGTATGTCCTGCTCATCATCGTCTAGTTAAAACAAAGGGAAAAAACTAATTGTTAATAATTTATATTTTATTTTAATATAGTTTATATTAAAATTCAAATATATGCATACCAATATGGTAAGAAAGATCGCAAAACAAACACAACTGCTGAAAGCTAACATGATCCCATATACTGGCCTTTGCACTTGGGTTAAAGCTGCTATCCCATGATGCTGTAATAAATCCACAGAAGTGGACCATAGATGGATGTTTGGTCCACTGTAGAAGCTAATAATCATGGCACCTGTGATGCTAATGACGGTGCCAATCAACTTAAACTTACCAGGCCAAGTGGCTAAAGTGAAAGTCTCCATCCTAAGAAAACAAGTAAATATCCTTAGATCCAAACTTTGTTTTTTTTTTTTTTTTTTTCAAAATTTCCAATACCTGAAAACGATTGCCAGCATGTAAGTGACGGCAAGAGATAGATTTGAAATTGCTGCCAAGTATGTCACAGAAGCAAAAGCAAAGCTGGCTGCAAATATATTCTGCCCTAGTGCTCCCCTTGATTCCACGAAACAAAATTTAAATTAATCAATAGATAATTAGGTTTTAAATAGAAAATTAAATTTTAAAAAATAAAGTGCATACCCAAAAACTCCAGCTAAGATGCCTAAACCAGCTATCCTCCATGTCAATGCGAGCCTTGTACTCCTGCAAAAAATTTTTTTTTTTTAAATTCATACGCAAATTATGAATCAATATATTATTTATTTCACATTTAAAAAACATATAAATTTAGTTTTTAAAAACGTACCTATCAACTATCAATGCAAAGGGGAGTATACATATTGTGGCGACGATGAATTGATATACCACCAAAATTCGTAAACTAAAACCGACGTTATAAGACACCTTGTATAAGATATTAACCCCAGCGCCAATGACTTGTGTTAACATCATGCCAAGAATCCAAAAAAACAACCTTGTGTTCATGGTGCTGGAACTAATCATAACAACGTTAGTCTTAAATTGCAAAAAATAATATATTATATTTTTTAGAATCATGCAGTAGACATCATGCCCGGGAAAGCTATTATATTTTTAGAAAAATATCATCACCTAAATATTATTACAGAATCACTACTCAGATTCTCTAAAATATCATTATTAAATCCTTATTATATACATGAATAATATATCAACCATGAATTTAAACATGAGATATTAAATTAAAATAAGAATGAGAATCTAAACAATAAAAGAATTAACAATACATAAAATTAAACTTATAATTGAATTTAAACAATCATAAATAAATTATAAAATATAATTAAAATCAAACACACATAAAAATAAATAAACTTTATTAAAAACATATTTTATATTTTATATTTTAAAAATTTACTTATCACAATATTCTAAATAAAGAAAGTTACTACTTTATTTTTATTATTATATTCATATCAAGATTAAAAGAAATATATGAGATCCATTACTATGGTCCCACGTCATCCCTTTTTACTGCCTAAATGGTGTTAGTATTCCATTTTAAACCAATCCATTAAAAATGCAAAGAAGAAATAAAGAAAGCCACAATGGTCCCCTCGCCATGGCCTTTGTTTCTTCTTCATATGTGGCTTTCTTTTTTTGACACTATTTCTTTATAATGAAAGAACACAAGCAACCTACATGCAGCAAGCAACGCCTCATACAATGACTACAAACCAAGAAGAGAAAACAGTGACACCATCAAGGTCTCCCAAGTACACCCATTACCACCCTACCTTCCTTGAGACACTACCTACATATGACATCTTTTCTATTTCATTTAAAAAAAAAAAAAAAAAACCAATCGATATGAAACAGTTAAGAGACACTCAGCTTTGATAACAAGGACAACAAGAACCGAAACTAGATGGCACAAACTAGTAAAACAAATCAACATGGCGTAAGCTTTCCTACAAGTAGATGCATGGAAAATAAACCATAAGCAAGGGACATGTTGAAACTTTAAGTCTCTTTAAACACATAAGGCAGCAAACATATGAATGATGGAGCTTTAAGACATGCAGCTTGAAACTTCATGGCTTGTACCAGAACCCACACGTGAAACTAAGAGCTGGAAAAGAAAGAAAAATTCAAAGTTTTAGACATTTCTTCACCCTCTAACAACTTACCTCCTTACTTTAGAAACCACCTTCGGTTAAAGCCTTCTTTCCACGTCAAAATGGGATGGACTGTATACATAAAAACATCCAAACCGTGACTGCTTACGGAAGCTAAGCAGCACGGTTTGGCGGCAGCTTTCCAGGTCTCTCTTTTTTCTTTTTTTCTTTTCAACTCATACTAACCAAAGGATGACCATGAAAGATGGAAGAGAAAAGGATTTGGCAAGACTTTATGGGATGAAGCCGATTGCTGCAGCTGCCATTGGAAGAGACAGGGAGCATTCGGCCAAACCAAAAAATCAGAACTTCATCTCTTTTGCAAGAACAAAATAAAACAGAAACATAAATCAAACACAGCTTGAAACTTTATCAACAAATAGCAAACACAAAACATACAAGGAACACATGAAAAAAACTTTGTAGAGCAGATTATGGGGAGTGCAAGATGGCATGAAAATAAAGAATAGAAGTAGCAAATAAGCGCCCTTAAATGGCTGCTCACCTTTGCAACCTTACTATTTTCTCTTGGTTTCTCTCCCTTCTTTTTTTCGCTCCTTTTTTTTTTTTTCAGAAGCTTCCTCCCCCCCTTTTTTTTTAGCTCTCTCCTCCTCTCTTGCCCTGCTCCAGCAACTTCCACCTCTCTTTTTGTTCGGCAGACCCAAGGAATGCCAAATTTTCATCTTACTCAATGAGGGCCCATTAACGGGAAGCCGCGTGCGGAAGGAGTTATAGGCCCATTTCAGCCTTCCATGCAGCATACACTCCATGCATTAATTGGAAACGTCAATTCCTTTACCATTTCTTCCTTAATAGAAATAAGTTCAATGGACGAATAATTATTACTATTTGCATACCATATAAGATTAAATTGTTATCGTAAAAGAAATAAAATTTTTAAATTGTTAAAAAGGAAGTTAAAAATACAATTTTAATCTTGATTTTAAGTTGAATTTTCAACTTTTATTTTTAACAAATGAGGTAGGCTCAAATGCCAATCTCATTTTTATCTTTCATCACAAGTCACAGCTGCTGATAGGATTTGACTCAGCACATATTTTACCTAGCTCATCAGTAACTTAATTTTTGGAGATGCTCTTTGTTTGGAAAAAAATTTTATAAGAAATTTTATAAGTAAAATTTATAAAACTTTTAGTTAAAAATAAGTAAATCAAAATTAAAATAATAAATAATAAATTAAAATATTTCGTCACATAAATCAATAATGTAAAATTTTTAAAAAAATTAATAAATTATCTGCATGAACTCTTTAATCCCAATTATTACCCAAATAATGAATGCATTTACGAAACTAAACAGCAATAACAAATTACAAAAATCATTGTATTATCATTAAACCTAAAGAATTAAACTATAACTACAATTAATAAGAACAAGCATAGGAAAATTATAAGAATTTTCTTGCGGGAAAACATTCTAAAAATGAAGTTGATTGTTCAAGCACATGGGTATCCCAAAATAGAAAATTTCTGGCCAAATAGAAAGTGCAAGGTTTCAATAATTATAAAATATTCTGCCCATGAAGGATCTACGTTGTAAAGTCTTCATTATATTGTAAGGACATCAACAAAGTCACATCAAGTCCTACATCACAATTTATTTAAAAAAAAAAAAAACAAAGAAACTAATTGTAGAAAGTCAAATTAGGATGCAGTTCATTATTGAAAATTTCTTTAAAATTTCGAATTAGAGTTCACTTTAATTGGCAAGTATTTTTAGGTCTTTCTTAGGATTACGTTAGTAACAATTACGTTTTCTCTAATTTTGGATATAGTTTTTAACTTAGAATATGGTGCTGGCTGAGGGCACACGCAATGGTGCATTAAGCTAGCTCTTATGATTAAAAAGCCTGAATATCATTAACTGAGCTTAAGGGATGTGATATAAGATTAATTTGCAAATTACCCTTCTTGTCTTGAAAGTTTGAAAAACTAAGTGTAAATTAATAGGCAATTAAACAAAAAAGATTCAAGCTTCAATCTTATTAATTACAAAAAATTCACCCTTAATTTTAAAAATTCAAGTGATGTTTATAGCTTTAATTAGTGCTTAAATTCAGAATTTAAGATGAAGTTTTTATCATAGGTCGATTAGGATAATTATTTTCTTTATCATTACTATTAATATGCATTAAAATAAAAGATATGCTCTTCTGTAACGTGCCATCAAAGATAGTAGCATTAATATGTATTAAAATATTCTTTTGAAGATTTTTGATCCCAATTAACAAAGATTTTGTAAAACGTAATCTACAAATATTCATAAATAGTAAACAATTAATTGACTACTACTAAAATAATAAATAAATAGCTCAGCTCAAACAGAAAGAAAATAGAGAAAATTAAAAACTAAAGAGGAAGTAGAAATTACAAAATTACATGCACATTAAAGAAAACCCAATGCATTACCTTAAGTACCTGTGAATAAATGAACACGTGAATTTCGCATCACATACTCAACAAAGTAAGTGGCAATGTGGCATGGTCCAGAATTTGTATAAGTGGCATTAATATTAAAATATTATTTTTTTTGTTTATATTTTTTTATTTGATATAACACTGACAAAATTAAATAGAGAAAAATATCACACAATATAATATAAATTTTAAATGAATATATATATTTTCTTACAATTTATCCATAATAAAAATTTATTTCAATGATTTCTTATTCTACATAAAACTTTTTTCTCAACTTTTCTATCGTGCCGATTAAAATGTTAAAAAATAATAGAAGAAGGATAATAAAATATATTTTTTAATTTTTTTATAGTGAGATTAAATTTGTACTATCAAATAATTAATTATCTATGAAATAATTATTATATCAAGTACATCAAACCAATAATCATTTATAAATTAGATCAGACTCGTCATGAGAAAAATCACACTTAATTAGTGTGATGACAACAAAGTGATGAAGAAAGAATTTTAATAAGAAATAAACAAAAAGTTAAAATTAAAATAAAACTAAAAATGTTATCAATGAAAAGGTAAATCGAAATACATGTTAAAAATTTTTTCGAACTCAATTGTTAATGTTTTGAAAATTTCTTTTAAAAAATTATTAATTACTGCAACAAAGCAAAGCAACTTGAGTAATATTTCACAAACTCTATTATATTGGACATTGTTGCTTCCCTTAGAAAACTTTGGAATGCTTTTGTTACGGAATTAACCGTCAAGTTCCCTCGGTTTGAGAAAAAAAATTATGTAGTTCCCTATGTGTAAATACTAAACTTAGCAATGATAAGGTAAGCTCTATCGATTGAGTTTTTCAACCATCGAAAGAAGTTATATAGGTTGGGTATCTCAACCAATATAGAAAGCTTTATAATTTTGAGTATCTCAATCAAGAAAGCTCTACAGGTTAAGTTTTTCATCAAGGAAAGAAGTTTTATAGGTTAAGTATCAACCAATAAAGAAAGCTTTATAGGTTGGACTAAGTTAAATGTTAAATGTGAAAGTCTAAGCATTTTGAATTAGCAAGATATTGAACTTGAAAATTTTAGCCTCTAAGAAATTTTCAGACTTCGATTAGGTTCTACAAGTTAGTAAGCTTAAAAGGCTTGAACCATATAAAAAGTTTAGCCTTTGGCGAAAGTTGAAAGTGAAAGCAAATAGACATTCTTCCATTTATTAGAAAGCATTTGTCAAGAAAGGCTAAGATATCTACTAGTTTATATAAGTCATGTTGAAAATGAATCTTAACACAATGTTAAAGCATCTGTAGATTGCATTGCTGAGGCACTAGAGTCCCCTTTGTGATGTATAATGCTGAAAACTTTGAGTTCACTGCAGAGAAAATGAAAAAAAAAATTGTAAAAGCATTTAGGAAGTTTATGCAATATCTTTTAGAATTTAGCTCAAAGTGGTGGAAAAGGCCACAGTTAGGTCTTTAGTGATAAAAAAGTAATTTCATATATATAAAAGACTAAAAATTTCATTTATGACCTTACTTTTTGGAAGCTACTATCAGTGATCGTGGTGTGAAGCTTTCTTCACTAAAATTTCTTTTCTGCTCTAAGTTGGTTAAAGAACCAAAGTGAACAAAATTTTATTGCCTGTTGTTTTCATGGTCTTTTACATGACACCTAGTCATTTTCCAAAACGTGTTGTGTATTTCTTTCTTTGAAATTTTCCAAACACTGCTGGGTCAATTTGACTAGATTGCTTGAAGAAAATTTGTATTTATCCGGTTTTCATGCTTTAATAATTTTTACTTGTATGAAATATTCACTATCCCAGCTTGGGTGCTGTCTCTATTGCTGTTAGTTAACAAAATGATTGTTGAATACAGGAGCATTACTTTGTTATGCTTTGCTGGGGCTATCAGGGTTCTTTGTTACATCCTGTGATTGAAGAGTGCGTAATGATTTGGCTCAGCCTTGTCGAGAATTATACCTCTGTTGCTGTCAGCGGGGTATAACTCTACTTGTAAACTTCGATG
The DNA here is from genome assembly GCF_047325235.1 of Durio zibethinus. Lineage (NCBI taxonomy): Eukaryota > Viridiplantae > Streptophyta > Magnoliopsida > Malvales > Malvaceae > Durio > Durio zibethinus. The sequence goes on from NC_143179.1 coordinate 18,797,987, forward strand.
GACGTTGTTGAATTATACTGTCAGTTTGATATTTTAGCATTCATCATTAGTTTTGCTAAAACTTTGTCAACTTCATGTCGTTGATATACTAAAGGAGAATGCTTAAATCACTTAAACAGGGAAACTGCTGCGATTTATCACCGTCGACCTTATCTTCTCTTTCTCTTCCTTGGACCCCTCTTCTGCCAAATTTTGTCTCATGATTGGTATAGTAGAGTTCATTTCATGTTTATCTCTATGGTTACACCTTATATGTCTATATATGCTTATGTGCAAACCTGCAGCCAACACATGCACAAATACGTGGAAAGGAAGTGGCAATTTGCATCAAATTTTGTTCATGTAATGTTCAAAACCTTGCATGTCTTATACTATGTTTCATCTCTTTAGTCAATTACCCAATAATGTGCAATATGCAATTTACTAATTCAATGTGGAGGAAATGGTGGGTTTCCTTCAATCTGAAAGGAAAATCTACGCTCAAACTGTCAATTGTCATATATTTGGAGGCATCAAATAATTTTTTTAATCCTCCCCTCTTTCCCTCTTTTCTCTTTACTGATATGAAATGTGTCAATTATTTGTCCATTTATTCAACACAAAGAGTAACATTAGCAATCCTTCCTAAGGTAGCAAATTGTTGTTCTTTAACACAAAAAAGAACTCCACTTTAACCCTTTCACTGTTTTTTTTTACATTAACATCCTCTACCTATGCTCAAATCAATATTTTATTTATTTATCCTCCTAAGGTTTACTGTGCTGCTGTATACATGTTTTCAAATTGGAGCATTAAAGATAGCTCAAACCGATGATGTCTTTGGATGTTCTGTCACGTAGCTATTACTGTATCTCTGATTAATCGGCACTCACCTTTTCCTTCTTCTCTTTGAGACTTGTCACATTATGCATCTTTGTTTTGCTTTCCTTTTTCCTTTTGGTCTTGTTATTTATTTATCATGTGCCATCTGCACATTTTAGAAGAGTCTACCCTGAGTTGCACTTCAAGTTTGAAAATTATATTGGCTTCATTTTTGCTCATTGTATTATTGACCTAATTCTAAACCTTCCACTTCTCTTCCTCCTTCCCTTTCCAGTTCTCCTTTCATCGGTTAATCCTTGTGTTATTGGGGTGCCATTGTTATCGCTGCTGACACCGGACTGGGTTAATGGGGAAACAGAATATAACTTCAAATGGTCTGAAAAAAGTTTTACTAGGATCTGATTTACTTTAGAGCAGGTTGCATTTGCTTCTTATTTATTTGAGATACTAGGCTATTGAAGTATGATTATATTTGTTAAATGTCAAAAGTATGATTATGTCATACTTGTGATTTTGATTATGATTATGATTATGATTCTAAGTTTAAATGTCAAAAGAGATAAGCATAAACTTATTATAATGATTATATTTGTTATAAAGTTATGTAGTCTAGATTATAACTCAACTATTGTCAAATCATAGATTGCTGTTTTATCTATCTCTTAACCTCTATCTATGAAATCTATTGGCTAATAAAGTAAAATAATTAATAATAAAGTAATAAAGTAATAATTGTTAAAGTTTTAGAAATATTATATAATGCTGACGTAAGCAAATAAAAATATATTAATATAATGACTCAAATCAAAATATAAGAATTTATTTGGATACAATAAAATATTAAAAGTTTTTTAATAAATTTATGATATTTCGAAGATAAGAACTAATTTATTCACAATGTTAATTTCCATATATGACTTAATTCACTTTGCAAAATATACTCTATCCAAAATATACTCTAATATGAGCTAATACTTGCATCAAGAATTAATTCTTCAACTATAAAATGAAGAAGTAACAAGAAACTCTAACAAAAAAACAGCAAAGAAATCAGAGAAATGGGCATTTCCAACAAATTCATGGCCATCCTACTTGTAGTAGCCATTGCCTTAAGCCAAATCAGTCTTGCTCATGCCGGAAAGAGATATTATGTTCACATCATCAATGGGTTGAGCGACAACGAATTGACTATACATTGCCAATCCAAAGATGACGATTTAGGTGTGCACCTAATCCAAATGTCCAAAGAATGGTATTGGACATTTGAGGCTAACTTTGGGGGAACGACACTTTTTTGGTGCAACATGAGTTGGGCAAATCACCATGGACGTTTCGATGTATATTGGGTCAATCGCGAATTGCTTGATAAGTGTGATTTCAAGGAGTGTTTTTGGAAAGCAGAAGATGATGGGTTATATCTAAAGAACAACAAAGACAATTCATGGATTCTGATCTATAATTGGGATTCTTGATTCTGTTTTTCGTTATTTTGTATGATCTTTCTTAACATTCACTTTTATTAATAAAAAAAATGAATGAAGAGAATAAAGCTATTTATTTTATAGTACAT